>NC_083411.1:50464979-50643681 GCF_020745735.1 Hemiscyllium ocellatum | reverse complement strand
TCAAAGAGGAAGCCTTTCACCCAAGACTCTAACAGCAGAGAAGTCAAGCTGTTAGCTCAGCAGCAGAAGAAACCATCTCATTAACTAAAAGAAAAGCTAAACCATGCCTGGGTCTGTATGAACCCTTCACCCATTATGCCTCTTTTGTCTGCATGAAAAAAAACCGCTGAGGATATTGCCAACTATTTACCATCTGTCTGCCTGCAGCAGACAGTCTGGTCCTGTGGAACACCTCTCTGCAAGAGAAACACAGATAATACATCTCTCTTAATTAAAGCATAAAACCATCACAATCGGGCTACTGAGGAATATACTACAACCGTGAAGTACCGTGCTGTAGACTAAGAAACAATGTTCCGCATCATCATAGTATGTTTGCATGTCTTCCACAACCGACTTTACCAAAGGGTAATGTCTCAGAGGTGAAGAGATGAAAGAATGGTTATTATTTGAGGAGGTAGCTTAGAATTGAGGATGCTGTATCCCAGGATGGCTCAGTGGATATAAGGCATACATTACCATGATCTGATGAACTAAGGAGTGGCATGAATACCTCAATGCTGCACACCCCTCAGGGAATTGAACTACCCTGACACATTTCTTTGACTGTTCTGTTTTTTATTGCCAGCCTCCCAAATTTTAAAAAACATTGCTGTCTGCTTCCTGACTGTATTAAATCAATTCTTCACATTAACATTCCATATCTTGCTGCCTTCAATGATCAATGCGAAACAACTGCCAACAACTTTTAATCACGTAAGCTCTTTCGAACAATGCCATTAAATCTGTATTACCTCTACTCATCACTTCTGCCAAAAAAGCATCACTTCATGTGTCTTGATGAAATCCCATTTGCCATCTACCTGTCCATTTGGCCTGAATAAACATTTCACAGAGGTCAAATATCTTTCTTTCAAAAGCTTCTTTTAGATTTGAATGCTCCATTTTGATGTTTTCTTTTTGATTTTCAGGGTTTCCTTTTCCATTCTCACTCACACTTTCATTAGGTGACAGTCAGGCATAACATTATCTTCTGTACACGTGTTGACAATATGGAACTGAGACCTAACTCAAAAGCAGAATTTGAAGAATCCTCAATTATCATCCTCCATTAAACATATAATCAGTCATCGCCCCTCGATAAGCATTAATATTGTCAGCACAGCAGTATTTTAATCAGTATAAGGCAATAGGCAGAAGTTAGAAACTAAATTTTCTTCAAAAAATCACTGACGAACACTGCAGCACAGAAAATCATTACCCTACCCTTCCACACTGGTGACGTCACAACTAACACATTTTCATTGGATAGCTTGAAGTTTGGAGGATTTTAACCGGGCAGTTATTATCCTTTTTACTATATCTTAACTCGATAGATTTTAATATAACAATTTATCCAATATTGCTTTTAATCAACATCAATTCTTACTTGCATATTTTGAAGTCTAAACTTCTTCCACTGCCTTAGTAAATGTTTCCTAATTTCACTCCTGAAGTTCTGTCTCTAATTTTCAGGTTATGCACCTTTGCCATAGACTCCCCTAAATTAATTTGTTTGCTTATTTGATTATTTTTCTTCCCACTATAATATCTAATTAGACTTCCCTAGTGTTTCCTTCACTGACTAACACTTTGAAAAATCTTAAAGTCATGAAAAACACTATTAAAATGCAGCTGTTTATCATTGTTTGGGATCTCAGTTCATACAAAAAAATTGCAAGTTTAACTTTAACACAGTCCTTTCCATCTCAGTGTTCATGGTATGCAAAATAATTTGAGACATGTTAACACAAAAACAAACCTGTTTTTATTGAAATAAATCTATTCAGTATTCAATTATCCAAATAATAGTGTGCATTAGAATAATATCCACTGCTTTTTTTCCTGTACAGTCTTGAATTTACACAGCCTTAAGCTAAAGACGTCACATTTATTTGCAAGGAATTCATTGTCTCAGAGGCTTGTACATTTTTCTGACCAACAGTAAATTTTTAATTGACAAGTTTAAGCTGTTCTGTTCCCTTCACAGCCTTTTCCCTTTACAACTTCTTTTCTTCCTGGCCTCTACATTGTAGCCTTTCTCTCCTAGCAACGCCATTTCCCCTTTGTAGTCTCTACCAACAGAAACCACTGTCTTCTTGGCAGTGCTTGCCCCACAGCAACATCTCCTCATGGCAGCCTTGTTCCCATCAGTGTCTCCTCATTGCCTCTCTCATTGTCAGTCTCTTCCCCCAGAGTAACATCTCCCCAACAGCCTCTCACCTCATTACTGTTGTGGTGCTCAGGATTATGTGCCCCCCACTCACATCTGCTTCCTGCTCCTGCAATCACAGGCTGTTTCTCCCCCCACATTTCTGCACTAGTCACCCTATCAGTAGCAAATGTGGGAGAAACAACACATGATTGGAGAGCAGCCCCTTCCAGATGCTGAACAGGGTTTCTTTTTCTTGGTCACTTCCACAACTGAAATTTCCAGTCTTTTTGGGCCATTCAGTATGAAATCACACATGAAATCTGTGCATTTGGAACCCATCCATGTAAAGCAAGCAAGTTAGCATGTGTGCAGGTTTGAGTTCAAGGCAGACGAGGAATGAAGCAAAAAAACGAAGGATAACTTAGGATTTATTACTAGAAATCATGAGGATAAGAAAATTATCATTAAGGTGCTTCATCTGAATGCTCGTAGTATTTTTAACAAAGTAGATGAATTAATGGCACAAATCATTGTGAATAATTATGATGTAGGCATCACAGAGACGTGATTACAGGGGTTTCAGGACTGGCAGTTAAATATCCAAGGATTTACAGCTTATCGAAAAGACAGGGAGGTGGGTGGAGGGGGCAGGTTGCCTTGTTAGTTAAGAATGAAATTAAATCTATTGCACTGAATGACATTCGGGTCAGATGGTTTGGAGTCTGTGTGGGTGGAGTTGAGGAACCACAAAGGTAAAAAAAAACATGATGGGAGTTATGTGCAGACCTCTTAACAGTGGTCAAGACCAGTAGCGTAAGATGGACTGGGAAATAGACAGGACATGTCAGAAAGGCAAGGGGGACTTCAATATGTAGGTGGACTGGGTGAATAATGTTGCCGGTGGATCCATAGAAAGGGAATTCATGGAATGCATAGAAATGGCTTTTTGGAACAGCTTATGAGGAGCCCACAAGGGAGCAGGCTATTCTGACTTAGTGCTATTAATGAGGCATAGTAAGGGAACACGTAGGAGGCAGCGAACAGAATATGGTAGATTTCAGTCTGCAGTTGAAAGAGAGAAGGGCAAAATCGGATGTAATGTTGTTACAGTTAAATAAAGATAATCACAGGCGCATGAGAGAAGAACTGATGAAAATTGACTGAAGCAAGCCTAGTGGGGAAGACAGAGCAACAATGGCAGGAGTTTCTGGATGTAATTTAGGACACAGTACAGAGGTTCATCCCAAGAAAATAAAGATTATCGGGTGTGGGGGTGGGGGTGATTAGACAGCCATAGCTGACAAAGGAAGTCAGGAAATGTGTCAAAGAAAAAGAGAGAGTCTATAAAGTGGCCAGGAGCGCTCGGAAATCAGAAGATTGGGAAGAGTACAAAAACAAACAAAGAATAACAAAAAAGAAATAAGAAAGGAGAAGATCAAATGAAGGTAGACTAGCCAGTAATATTAGAAATGGAAGTAAAAGTTTCTTTCAATACATAAGAAACAAACGAGAGGCAAAAGTAAGACATTAGGCTGCTCCAAATTGATGTAGGAAGGCTAGTGGGGAGATAAGGAAATAGCGAAGAACTTAATAAGTACTTTGCGTCAATCTTCACAGTGGAAGACACAAGTAATATCCCAACAATTAAGGAGAGTCAGGGGACAGAGTTGAGTATGGTAGCCATTACAAAAGAGAAAATGCTAGAGAAGCTAAAAGATGTAAAAATTCTTAAATCTCCTGGCCTCGATAGGCTACATCCTAGAGTTCAGAGGAAATAGCGGAGGTGTTGGTTGTGACCTTTCAAAGATCATTGGTGTCAGTGAAAGTCCCAGATGATTGGAAAATCGCTGTTGTTATCCCCTTCTTCAAGAAAGAATCAAGACATAAGATGGAAAATTATAAAGCCGATTAGCCTAACCTAAGTTGTTGGTAAAATTCTAGAATCCATTGTTAAAGATGAGACATCTAAATTCTTGGAAGTGCAGGTCAGATTAGAACAAGTCAGCATGGATTTTGTAAGGGGAGGTTGTGCCTGACAAACCTTTCAATACTTTGAAGAGGTAACAAGTAAGTTAGACCAGGGAACCCAGTAAAAATAATCTATCTAGACTTCCAAAAGGCCTTTGATAAGTTGCCTCATGAGAGGCTGCTGAGTAAGATGAGCGCCCATGGTGTTTGAGGTGAGCTACTGGCATGGATTGAGGATTGGCTGTCTGACAGAAGGCAGAGAATTGGGATAAAAGGTTCTTTTTCGGAATGGCAGCCAGTGACCAGTAGTGTCCCGCAGGGTTTGGTGTAGGGGCCACAGCTGTTCACTTTATGTTAATGATCTGAATGAAGGGACTGGTGGCAATCTGGTGAAGCTTGACGATCTTAGGAAGTTATGTGGACAGGCAGGTAGTACTGAGGAGGTGGGGAGGCTGCAGAAAGATTTAGACAGTTTAGGAGAGTGGTCCTGGAACTGGCTGATGAAATTCAAAGTGAGCAAATGTGAGGTCTTGCACTTTGGAAAAAAGAATACAGGCATGGACTATTTTCTAAATGGTAAGAAAATTCCTAAAGCCAAAGTATAAAGGGATGTGGAAGTGCTAGTCCAGGATTCTCTAAAGGTTAATTTGCAGGTTGAATCTGTGATTAAGAAAGCAAATGTAATGTTGTCATTTATCTCAAGAGGGCTGGAATGTAAAAACAGCGATGTGCTTCTGAGACTTTATAAAACTTTAGCTAGGCCCCATTTAAAGTAGTGTGTCCAATTTTGGGCCCCACATCTCAGGAAGGACTCACTGCACTGGAGTGTGTCCAGCGGAGATTCACCTGGATGATCCCTGGAATGGTGGCCTAACATACGATGAACACTGAGGATCCTGGGATTGTTTAGAGTTTAGAAGGTTGAGGGGAGATCTAATAGAAACTTGCAAGATAATGCATGGCTTAAAAGGGTGGACTCTGGGAAGTTGTTTCCATTAGGTGGGGAGACTAGGACCCGTGGGCACAACTTTAGAATTAGAGGGGTTCAATCAGAACGGAAATGAGGAGACATGTCTTCAGCCAGAGAGGGTGGGCCTGTGGAATTCATTGCCACAGAGCACAGTGGAGGCTGGGACGTTAAATGTCTTCAAGGCAGAAATTGATAATTTTTGATTTCGCAAGGAATTAAGGCCTCCGAGGAGTGTGTGGGTACGTGGTGTTGAAATGCTCATCAGGTATGATTAAATGGCGGAGTGGACTCGATGGGCCAAATGGCCTTGCTTCCACTTCTATGTCTTATGGTTTGATGGTCTAAAGTTGGAGGCAATTTCTGTCATTGTCACTGCTCACCAATTCTTGAAGTCTGGTTTCTTCCGCAAGATCTTGAAGTACTATTCTGCATTCTGGAGTCAGGCTATTAGAGTAAACGCAAATCAAATCATGGATCCAGTATTGATCCTTGGGATACACCACTGTATATTATCCTTCACTATGACAATACCCAATTCCTATAATTCATTGTATTCTACATTTAAGCCATTTTAAAACACAGTTGGACACAGGTCCTCCTATACCAGAAGCATCAGTTTTATTAACCAGTTTTTTTAATGTGTCAAATGTATTTTTAAAATCGATATATACAACATACATTGGATTTCCATCATCAGCATTATCCATTATTTCATTAAAAATTATCAATTAAGTTAGTCAAGTATGATCTGCCTTTTGAAATCATGCTGTCTATTCTCCATCCATGCTGATGTGCCCCCTTAACTCCATGACCATTTTATTTGTACACTAATCTTTTCTCCGACATAACTGAATACCTTTGAAAATCCAAATTCTTCATTATTTGTAACCAAGAAAGCATCTAACAAGTTAATTGAATATGATTTTCATTTAGTAAATATGTATCGTATAACATGTTTGTAATGGGTTGTTAGGTTTCTCTTGATAATAACATTAAAACATTTTTCCATCAACTGATGTCAGCTGCCTGGTCAGTCAGTTCCTATTTTCACTTTCCTGTTTTTTCTTGGAAAGTAATGGTACATTTGCTAATTTCACTGAGACATTCTAAACCATAGGGATTCTGAAACATATTCACTCATTGGTCCATTATCTCTGTAGATACCTCTTTTCAGATGAGGATGTACCCCTTTAGGTCCTGGGATCTATTGGCTTTTCATCACTTAGTTTTTTCCAATACTTTTTCACTGCTGATATTAATTAGCTTAAGTTCCCTTTTATTATTAGTTCCTTGGGTATTCTCTCTTTCTGGCCTTGACTTGATATGGCATGAAATGCTGGTGATTTGCAACTATCACACTGTGACACTTTTATTCACGCCTATAACATAAAGATGAAATGTGGGTTATGCAGTACTAAAGGATTCAATAGACTTGTTATAGCTCCTCATATTTACTAGTGTACACTACAGTCACTGACAATTGTGCGTTTGGACTCAAGCTCAATAATCAAATGTACTGTAGTATGTTTCTCAGCATGTCATGCTGCAAGAGGCTAGAGGTCAGTAAGATGGAGACTGAGAACTTTGTACCACTATGTCACATGCCATGATATATTGCTGGCATCATGACCATTTTTCGAAATGGTATATCACACATTGATGTTGAGATATAACCTGACATAACCGTTTTTTTCCAAAGATAAGAGGTCGCAAACAGACAAATGAAACTGTTTTATACAGGTACCTGTTGTCCTGTTAATAATTATAAAAATATATTGAAACAGTATTAACAACATTAATAGAGTCACAGAGATGTACAGCACTGAAACAGACTTTTCAGTTCAACTTGTCCATGCTGACCAGATATCCCAACCCAATCTCGTCCCACTTGCCAGCACTGGACCCATATCCTTCCATAACTTTCCTATTCTTATACCCATCCAGATGCCTTTTAAATGTTGCAATTGTACTCGCCTCCACCACTTCCTTTGGCAGCTCATTCCATACATGTATGACTCTTGCATGAAAAAGTTGCCTCTTTGGACTCTTTTATACCTTTCCCCCTCACTCTAAACCTATGCCTTCCAGTTCTGGACGCTTCCCTCCCCAGGGAAAATACCTTGTCTATTTATCCTATCCATGCCCCTCATGATTTTATAAATCTCAGCCTCGGATGCTCAAGGGAAAACAGCCGCAGCCTATTCAACCTCTCTCTACAGCTCAAATTCTCCAACCATGGCAACATCCTTGTAAATCTTTTCTGAACCTCGGATAGTAAGCTGATAGGGGGATATGAGTCACTCCTCCTTTGACACACATGCCTTAGGTTGGTTTGACAAAGATCTGCGATCCATTGTCAGATACTACCTACTTTGATATGCCAAATAAACTGACAATGGTAGGAATTATTTACGTAATGCTTACACTCA
The DNA here is from genome assembly GCF_020745735.1 of Hemiscyllium ocellatum. Classification (NCBI taxonomy): domain Eukaryota; kingdom Metazoa; phylum Chordata; class Chondrichthyes; order Orectolobiformes; family Hemiscylliidae; genus Hemiscyllium; species Hemiscyllium ocellatum. Next base: position 50,636,120 of record NC_083411.1, on the reverse strand, counting down.
TCATATTACCAATTCATCAAACAGTTATTAGTTTAGTGAAGTTATCAGTCATGAGGATGTATCCTGCCCGTGCACTGTAAGCATGTTAGTTGCTATTTTTCTCCAGTGATTAAAAGGAACATTGTCCAGATGTAGAGGTTGCTGGGGTTGGTCAGTTTTGCCTTTAGCATGTGTCTCTGAGTTGCTAGATTTCCTTATTCATCTCAGACTTTTATCTATTTCATTAAGGAGTGAGGACGAAGCTGAGGTGGTGGAGGTCAGGTCCCAGATCAGTCACAAGCTCATTTAATGGTAGGACAGGCTCAAGGGGTTAAATAGCCTTCCTCTGTTCCTGTCTTCATATCTATAGTCAGGAAGTCAATGAAGGGGTTCCTGTGCATGGTAAAGCAGTCAATGAATCATTTCTTATGAATGTTTGTTTTTGAATTAAATTAGAATCTGAGGAATTTCATCAGCATTCACAGTGTGAACAAAATCTTGAAGATCCCTTGTGATGTGGTGGTAATGTCCCTTCAACTGAGCCAGCAGGTCTGAGTTCATTTCCCATCTGCTCCAAAGATATGTAATAACACTTTTCAACAGGATAATTGAAAAATACCTAGACAAAACCTGTTAACCTTATAAGGTGTCTCTGTGCAAAGACATTTGACCTTAGACAAACTGTTTTCTATTGTTATTTTGTTCAGTAAAGTGGTTTTACACCGTACAAGTTCAATCGATGAGACTGGGGAGATCGTCTGGTATTTAGCCCTCTGCCTGTTTCTGGCCTGGCTAATAATTGGGGCGGTGTTATCAAAAGGAATCAAATCTTCAGGAAAGGTAAATGATTAGTGCTGAGTAGAATTAAAACAATTATAAAAATACAGATTTCTATAACAATAAAACTAGAGCTTATAAATTATTTGTGAAGTGGCTGGTTTATCTGCCAGGTAATGTTAACAGTGTCTCATTGAAGAGTGGGAGATTCATAAAACTTAATTGGCACTTCAGGCCTGAGGGAGATCTGTGGATCTTTCTCCTGAGGAAAAGAACAGCAGTATTCCTGCAATGTCTCCCTCATTTTATGGATTTCAGTTACTGCTACAGGGACTCTGGGGAATTTTGTTTCCCTCATGCATGTGTTGAACCCTGATCTTTAGCCCAAAAGTACAAATTTTTTTGTACTACTACCCACTTCGAATATGAAACCAAACATGCTGTGATGTAAACTTACTGGATAGCAATATAGAACAGCACACCTGTGAAGGTATGTGTTCAGCTTCTCGTGTTTGCTTACAAGCATTACTGTTGGTGGTTGGGTTGATGGGAACAGTCTGCGACATAGTAAGTACAATAGCTTGTTTATAGGTCAGAATGGATTACAATCTCTCCAAAATCTCTCTCTTGTGACAGCAAACTCCCTATCTTTGAATTAAAATCTTACCCTTCGACATATAATTTTTCATGAGTATATATCATATCTTAGAAAAAAATGTATGATTTAATTTCAGTTACAGTACCTATCTTAGTTTCAAATATGTACTCCAACTGATTATTATTCCTCTAATTCTATTCTGTTTCATTCTCTGCATCGATTAAAATCCTATTGCTTTAATATTCAGTTAAGTTGAATACTTTAAATGGGGAATATTGGAATATCTAATCATTTATTCTGTGCTCAGGTGGTTTATTTCACTGCGACATTACCTATGTGATTCTGACCATACTCCTGATCCGAGGGCTTACCCTGGAGGGAGCCTCTAAAGGAATTGAATTCTACATTGGAATCCAATCAGACTTCTCCAAACTGGCAGAAGGTCATGTACGTACACGACAATAATCCATAGAATTTCAGTTGCCTCATCAGAATCAAAGTCACATCTTTGAAGTTATAGTATAGCACACATTGAGAGATGTACTTTTGGTCAGCTGACTGAAATCCTGCAGGAGTCTGGACGTGAAGCTGTACTAACCTTAGACAACACTGATTATACATACCCACCTTGACTCCATTAGAAAGAGGTTTTCTTCCAGGAGACTGCAGATATCAGCAAAGACATGGCACAGAGGTCTGACTGTTGCAAGGCACTATTTATCTGTCAATTGAGGAAGCCAATCCTCTACTTACATACCTTTTGCCAGGTATATATCCCCCTTGGAACTGGGTCTCTGTCTCCACCATATCTGTGTGATGGAGAGGGATGTGCCTGTCGAGAGGGTTGCTGCTGTTTGTCCTTGTGTTGTTGCTATTGGTATCCCTCCTGTTCCTCATCAGAGATCCCAATTGGACATGTACAAGCTCCCATTCTGCAGTGCTGCTTTATAGCAGGGCAATTCAGATTGAAATGAGATTTTGTTTGCATATTTATTCAAGGGATACATCACTGGCCAGACCAGTATTCATTGTCCATCCCTAATTACCTCGAGGGTAGTAGAGGGCAGTAGGGTGTCATACTTGCTATGGATCTTGTACATAATCTAAGGTCTTTTTTTTTGAGATGACTGAAATTATATCCAACAATATATTTAACTTGGCTCTCAGGTACAGTCCTGGGAGTGCAGCGCACTGTCACAGACAGAGAAACAGCTCAGCAGTTTCTGTCTTCAAAAGATTTCAAACTTGACAGCCTCTTTTAGTGAGAAATCTCCACGGTGGTCTCATTTTATTGACTGGCAAATCTGTGCATCAGCTACTAATGCCACTTAAATTTTGATTGGTTATTGATATGGTCAAACTAAAGATCCAACACATTAATGGGTTATTTCACATGAGTGGTTCACAAGAATGATCCTGGGGACAAAGGGCTTGACATATGAGGAGTGGTAGAGGACTCTGGGTCAGTATCGATGAGGGGTACTTCATTGAAACTTACGGTATACTGAAAACCTGGATAGAGTGGATGTAGAGAAGATGCTTCCTCGTAGTGAAGGGATGACCTTTGAAAATTAAGATGAGGAGGAATTTCTTCAGCTAGATGTTGGTTCATCTGTTGAAGTTATTGCTACATGTGGTTCATCTGTTGAAGTTATAGCCCAATAAAGGCAGCTACAGAGGTTTGAGGGAGGAGCTGGGGAGAATCGTCTGGGAGAGGAGCCTAGCAGGAAAGACAGTGGAACAGCGATGGCAGGAGTTTCTGGAAACACAACAGAAATTCATCCCTAGGAAAAAGAAGCATGGTACACCAAAGTGAATCACTTCACACTTTTCCAGGTTGAACTCCATCAGCCCAGTTCTGCATTCTATCAATGTTCCAATGCAACCTACAACAACCCTCCACACAATCCACAACTCTACCAACTTTCATATCATCCAAGTCATTTATAAAAACCACAAAGAGCAGGAGTCCTAGAACAGATCCCTGCAGAACACCATTGGTCACCAGGCTCCAGGCTAAATACTTACCATCTATCACCACCCTCTGTCTTCTATGGGCCAGCCAATTTATATCCAGACAGCCAGATTTCCCTGTATCTCATGCCACCTTACTTTCTGAATGAGCCTACTGTGTGGAACATTATCAAACACCTTGCTAAAATTCATGTATAGCACATCCACTGCTCTACCTTCATCAATGTGTTTTATCACATCCTCAAAGAATTCAATAAGTTTGTGAGGCATGACCTGCCCCTCACAAAGCCATGCTGACTGTCTCTAATCAAACTACAATCAATCAATCAAATAATCATAAATCCTCTCTCTCAGAGCACTCTCCAGCATTTGCCCACCACTGATATAATTCCAAGGATTATCCTTTTTCCCTTTCTCAAAAAAGTATTTTCCACCCTCTAATCACCTGCTACAATTCCAGTGGCAAATCATCAGCAAAGGTGCAGCAATCTCTTCCCTCACTTACTGTAGTAACCTAAGAATTATCCTGTCTGGACCAGGGGATTTATCTATCCTTATCTTCCTTCCTAACATCAACCTATTCTAGCATATCAATCTGTTTCATGCTGTCCTCTGAAACATCAAGTTCCCTCCCAGTAGTGACTACTGAAGCAAAGTATTCATTAAGGACCCTTCAAGTTCCCTTCACTATCCCTGATCGGCCTGACCCTCAATTTGGCCATCCTCTTGTTCCTCACATAAGTGTAGAACGCTTTAGGATTATCCTTAACCTTACCCACTAAAGCTTTTTCATGACCCTTCCTAGTTCTCCCAATAAACCTGTGGAATCTCTTTGGATTATCCTTAACCTTATTTGCCAAAGCTATCTCATTTCTGCTCTTTGCTTTCCTGATCTCCATCTTAAGAATGCCGCTCCCCTCTTTATATTGCTCAAGAAGTTTATTTAAACCAAGTTGTTTCTATCAGACATATGATTCTTTTTTTCTTGACTAGAACCTCAATATCTTTATTCATCTATTGTTCTCTAATCCTACCAGCCTTACTTTTTACTCTAACACGAGCTCTGAACTCTCGTTATCTCACTTCTTTTTAGTCATTTGTGGGATATGTGGGTGTGCTAGCTGGGCCAACATTAATAGCCCATCCCAAGTTGTTCTTGAGAAGGTGGTGGTGAGCTGCCTTCTTGAACTGCTGCAGTCCACCTGCTGTGGGTTGACCCACAATGCCTTTAGGGAGGGAATTCCAGGATTTTGATCCAGTGACAGTGAAGGAATGGCAATATATTTCCAAAACTGGAGAGTAAATGGCTTGGAGGAGATCTTGAAGGTGGTGGTGTTGCCCTTGTTCTTTGAGATGAAACTGATAGTGGGTTTGAAAGGGATCGAAGGATGTTCAATGAATTTCTGCAATAGTTCTTGTAGATCATAAAAACTGCTGCTCCTGAGCATCGTTGGTGGAGGGAGTGGATGGTTGTGAATGTAATACCAATCAGTGGGCTGCTTTATCCTGGAAGGTGTCAAGCTTCTTGAGTGTTGTTGGAGCTGCACTCATCCAGGCAAGTGGGGAGTATTCCATCACATTCCTGACTTGTGCCTTGTAGATATTGGACAGTCTTTGGGAAGTCAGGGTTACTCGCTGCAGTATCCCTTGTCTCTGACCTGCTCTTGTAGCCAATGTTTTTTATATGGTAAGTTCAGTTAAGTTTCTGGTCAATGATAACCCCCAGGATGTTGACAGTGGGGGATTTGGTAATGGTAACACCATTGACTGTCAAGGGGTGGTATTTAGATTGACTTTTAGTGGAGGTGGTCAATGTTACTTGCCACTTGTCAGCCCAAACCTAGATATTGTCAAGATCTTCTTAAATTTAAACATGGACTGCTTCAGTATCTGAGGAGTCGCAAATGGTGCTCAACATTGTGCAATTATCATCGAACATCCCCACCTCTGACCTTATGATGGAGGGATGGTCATTGATGAAGCAGCTGAAGATGGTTGGGCCTAGGGCACTACCCTGAGGAACTCCTGCATAAGTGTCCTGGAGCTGAGATGACTGACCTCCAACAACCATGACCACCTTCCTATGTGTCAGGTTTGACTCTAACCACCTAAGAATTTGCCCCTGGATTCCCATTGATTCCAGTTTTGTTTCTGATCCTTGATGCCACACTCAGTTAGCTACAATTTTGATGTCAAGGCCTGTCACTCTCCCCTCACCTCTGGAATTGAGTTTTTTTTTCAATGTTTAAACCAAGGCTGTAATGAGGTCAGGAGCTGAGTGGCCCTGGTGGAATCCAAACTGGGCGTCACTGAGCAGGCTATTGCTGAGCAGGTGCTGTTTAATAGTACTGTTGATGACACCTTCCATCACTATACTGATGAACAAGAGGAGACTGATGGGGCAATAACTGGACAGTCTGGGTTTGTCCTGCATTTTATTTCCAGACAATTTTCCACATTGTTGGGTAGATGCCAGTGTAACTGTACTGGAACAGCTTGGCTAGGGGAGCGGCAAATTCTGGAGCACAAATGTTCAGTATTAGGTGGCTATTTTGCCTGCCATTGTACCAGGATTTCGGATATCTACTCAGAGTTGAAAAACTATTTTCAAAGATAGGGGGAGGGTCCAGTGGTAATGGTCTGTGTAGGTAACAGCAAATTACAGAATTTGAAGATTATAACCTTTGGATGATTACCTAACTCGCCTGTAAATTAGCATAGGCCAAATCCAATGAGGAAGACAAGTATACTGCTGAAAGCCTGGTGTGGGAGAAATGCACTCTGACCTGTGCGCCATTTGCACTAGGGAAAGGTGCAGCTGTACCATTGGGATAGTCTGAACTGCACTGGGGCCAATATTTATGCAAAGGGTGTCAAACTATCTAGTGGTGTCAAGGGATCAATTGTGATAATTAATGGCATATCAAAAAGCACAGACATGGTAAGAGAGGAATATACAGGCAGCTCCCAGGTCAATTTGTTGACATGTCATTAGCACAATTCAGGACAATGGGAAGCAGCCATTCATAAGTGTAAGAAATGTCAGGTCTTCAAACTTGAAAATCAGTACAGGATCATGTTCATAATTACTCGCATTTGTAAGTCCAACATTCTGAAATTGGGGAGCCCCTGTGTGGGATACAACAGAGTTCATGTGGGTAAGTCTGAGAAGGGTAAAGGAAAGACATTATTGTGTTGAGACAATCGGAATTCAAACATTAGCCGCAGGCATGAAACTGGTCGCAAGTGAATTATCCTTAAAGGAAACATCTGGCAATTACGGTAGGAGCAAGTGATGTTGATGAGCAAGTTTTGGTCATGCCTAGCTTAACAGATAACTACAGAATAACGAGAAACGTCTTGTGGTTGGACATGTGAAATGTGATTGGTTAGAAGTAAATGGGATGATAAGTGGACACTAAGGATTGGGTAAACAAGAGAGCATAGAATGGAAAAATAAAGTATAAGAATGTGAGGCAAATACAGATAGATCTGCTTTGCATCACCTTGCTATGTACCATTAACACCATGCTTCTGCAATAAAGATTTCAAGAAAACATCGTGTAGATCCCTGCCTGGTTATTCCTACTATCGGGGACATGAGTACCCAACAACTAGGCGTAGTCAGCAGGATCGCAAAAGGATAAAGGGGAAGAGGTTTTGAAAATCATTTCAATCTAATCGTCACCGAGAGGTAAGGACTCTTCATGTAATAAACATCCAAAGCGGGGAAGTGGTGGTCTGAGATTTTCCCTGTCTGACGCGATCTGAAACTACTAGACAGTTTCGATCTGAGACATAGGACAGAAAAAGGAGAGCCATTGTCTATGACTCTTAGAGAGTCTATTTTGGTTCAAATCTAACCTGAAATCCAGGGATAATGTCTAAATTTGAACTACCTACCAAAGTTAAAGGTGGTCAGGCACCACCTGACATTGTTGTGGATGAAGTCTTGTAGAAATTAAGGGAACATATTGAACAACAACTTGACCATCCTACGACTCTGACTAAAATTTGTCTAAAGTATGGACCCTCCATGGGCAGTGGTCCCTGGATGATATTAAATGGGTCTGGGGAAAGACTACCCATATAAAAATAAGAAAAAAAAATTGCTGGTCACTCTGTGTAACACAACAACTCAGATAGAGACAAGAAATAATTGAAAAATTGAATTATGATAGAGAAATTCATAGTCTAAGAGAGGAAATAAAACCTGTTTGAGAGGAATTAAAAACCACAGAGAAAGAATTATCACAAACTCAAAAGGAATTAGAACAATTAAAACTACGTCACACACGTCACCTCCTCCCTACGTGATTGCCCCATTGTATCCAAAACCCTTGCCTCAACCAGCCCCTCCAGGTGATGGCCCAGATAAGATTCGTACTATCAGTGGTGCCCACTGCCGTGAGGGAAGTTCTGACACATCCATCAGTTCAGAAGATAAGAGGCACCCCCTGTTGTTATGAGGCCTGTATGGAGGAAACGACAGAAGGGAAGAAAAGTAAAGATTGAGGGAGAGGTTTGGGATAAGATATAAATTTATCCAATTTTAATCCATGAGACAAACTAGTTGAAAGTAGGCCCAAAGAATTGCCACACCTGAAGAGGGGAGGTATGAAAACATGGAAAGGGTTAGAAAAACTCAAGAAAAATATCTACCTGACAGTCTATGGATGGAGTTCTAATCTTGTTTGCCCCAATGGGGAACAATGCAGGACAAACATTGTACTGCAGGGTTAACAACCACATGGGACAGGAAGAACAGACTTTAAATCACAGTTGGCAGGCAATCCACAATTGGCTGCAAACATTTGGACCATCTAAAACTGATTGGAGTAAAAAACCTGCATGCCAACAGAATGGAAGTGAAGATGTTAAAAACTTTGCAGAAAGATTTGTTGATGTCTGGATCAAGCTTCCTGGTCTAGCTCCTAATAACAATCCAGAGAAAGAGGACGAAATTTGGTCCTAGTAAAGGCTGCTTTCGGAGCAGCCTTACAGTTTGAACTAGCTAAGATGTTAAAAGTACAATGTCATGATTTGGATAAAAGCTCACCCACTTGTGGTGAAGTTATAGAGGAAGCTAATCGTCTGGGGGCAAATATAGAATTGAAGCTCAGAGCCATGCAGACCACAGAAGCTCCTAACACTGAGAAAAACCCAGGGAAGTGCGACAGTTGTGGAAAAGAGGGTGATTTGGCTAAAAGGTGCAACTTAGAAAAGGGAAATACTGACAAAACAGGGCCACAAACTGGATAAGAAAGAGTCTGGATGGGAGAGGTTGTCCTTGAACGAGCATCTTATGTTATTAGAACAGCTCCAGCGGTGTACTGAACTTCAGGTAAAAGAACTCATTAATATAAAACTAGAGCAACCCATCACCATCTTTGAGCCCATTATTTTCACGGCCATCGAGAACCATTTGGATAGCTGCTATATTTTGATGGGGTGGGTGATAGGAAAGTTGACTGCCTTTTTTGACATTAGTGCAGAACTAACATGTTTACCCTTAATTGATGGACATAATTTACCTTTGGAGGGATAGCGGAGAACTGCTGTAGGAGTAGGGGGGAAAGAACTAAGACTTGAGAAAACTAAGCCTCTGCCAATAAGATTGAAGCCAACGAGATTTTTACATCCATATAGGTTAGACCCATACCACAGGCCCTATTAGCGATAGATGTATTAACTCAATACATTTGCTGTTACACTTTGAGAATGGCCATGTTAGTGGGCGGCATGGTGGCACAGTGGTTAGCACTGCTGCCTCACAGCGCCAGAGACCCGGGTTCAATTCCCGCCTCAGGCGACTGTGTGGAGTTTGCACGTTCTCCCCGTGTCTGCGTGGGTTTTCTCCGGATGCTCCGGTTTCCTCCCACAGTCCAAAGATGTGCAGGTCAGGTGAATTGGTTATGCTAAATTGCCCGTAGTGTTATGTAAGACGTAATTGTATGGGTGGGTTGCGCTTCGGCGGGTCGGTGTGGATTTGTTGGGCCGAAGGGCCTATTTCCACTCTGTAAGTAATCTAATCTAATGTTATTTGGTCAATACGACATCTCAAACAGGAAGAATGGCAGAATCATCCCATTTGGGCAAAGGACAAAAATGACTGTTAAAGATGACCCACTTTTACTGGAGTTCTCCCATCATGTACTAAACAATACTCCATTAGTTTTGTCTCCATTGCTGATGTTTTACCTGTAATCAAATGATTAGAGCAACAAGGTATACCAGTAGAAGTCCATAGTTCATCTGGTTAAAAAGACAGACTGAACTTCACATCTGACAGTAGATTACCGGAAAGTGACCCAATGCATTGACCAAAAAGCACCCTTGGTTGCAGATCCCTGTGCCATTTTTAATTCTCTTTCACCCAAATACAAATATTTTTCAGTGATAGACATGGCCAACGGATTTGGGTCCGTTCCTTTGGCCTGTGAGGGACAACCATGGTTTGCTTTTCCCAGCCAACAACGACAGTATATCTGGATGCATCTACTGCAGAGCTTTCACAGTCGCCCTACTATATTCCACATGGCCTTGCAAGATCATTTGTGGGAATTGCCTCTGATAACATCCACAATGATTCAGTATATGGGTGATATTCAAATAGCATTCCAGACTAAGGAACAGCATAGGGCAGTTTTAAGCATTCTCCTTGATCGTTTGTACTCTTTAAGGCAAACCTGAAGAAGGTGCAACTCGCCCAAGAAGAGGTAGAATACCTGGGACAAAACATTTCAGCAGGAAAACATGAAATAAGGCAGGACTGGACAGCCGTTACTTGAACAGCCAAATAACCCACTACTATTCGGGAATTCAGATCTTTTCTAGGTCATTGTAATTTCAAGTGAAACTGGATTGGTAGTTGCGCACATCTAGCTCCGCCACTGAATGATCTCCTGAAAGAAAAGAGTGAATCCAAGCAGACTGATCCCAAAGTAGCATTCTGCCTTCCAAAAATTAAAATCTGCTGTGTGCTCAGCCTCAGCTTTGGGTATCTCAAGTAACAGGAGACCTTTTCACTCTTCATGTCCATGAAAAGGACAGTTATATGAAAGCTGTACTGCCCCAGGAAAACAGTGACAGACATTGGCCCATTAGCTACTATTGTGTTATGCTCAGTTGGACCCAGTGGCGCTGGGATGGGGTAGCCGTTTGAGAGCTACGAAAGGTACCTCCAAGGTGCTAATAGCCACAGCATCCTGTATTGAATCAGAAACTGATTGTGAAGTGCCCTCACACAGTCCTTGCCATGTTGTCTATGAATCAGGCCTCCCACCCTCTTGGAAGCTCTCAACCTCCACATCTCTCCGCCAGTTCAGTCCAATTTTGCTCCCAACCCCGCAGAACCAATTGGTGGAGGGGTGGGGGGGTTGGGGGGAGAGTTGGGAGGGTGGGGAGGAGGAGGAGGGGAAGAGACTGATTAGGTCAAAGGCGAACATGATTGTGCGGAAATTCTGCAGCAGCTCGGGTGGCTAAGGAACCCTTGCAGAATCCAGATTGAGTTATCTTCATAGACATATCTTTGTTTGTTGAGAATGGTACTCAGAACGCCAGCTGGGCTGTTACTAGCCTGCATGAAGTCATAGCCCCCAAGGAGGTCTGTCAGCGGGCACTTCAGCACAGCAAAGTGCTCTTAGCTGCAGGAACCCCAATTAGAATTGGGGGTGAAGCTCATAATCTCCGAAATGCCGTACAATTACCACAAGAAGTCTGCATTTTAAACTGTAAAGTCCATAATAAAGAAAATCCCATGGAATTCTCACTGTTTTTGAAGCTGCTAGAAAGGCAGCCTCTGAAGGTAATGGCTGACAAGAGACAGTAATAACTAAATTGCAGACTTTAGTCGCAAGTGACAAGATTTAAAGACAATGAAGGGACAGTGTTCATGGGAAGAAAAGTGGGCATGCATTGAAGTGTGTGGTTAATGGTGTTTGAAGGCAGAGAGACCAATAAACCGGTAACACCACGAATACTAGGAGCTGGAGGCCAAAGTCTCGGCTCGCCTAGGCCGCTGGACAGGACTGCTCTGAGTGCTATCTTACAGGAGCCGAGTGCTAGTCATAAACCAGCTGGTGGCCGCCATGCTGTGGTACCGGCTGGTCACTTTGGTCCCTCCTCCTGGCTTTGTCGCTGACATCCAGAGAACGTTGGTCAACTTCTTCTGGGACAAAAAGATGCACTGGGTCGCTGCGCAGGTTCTGAGTCTCCCTATTGAGGAGGGCAGTCAGTCGCTGGTGTGCGTCCGCACCCAGGTCGCGACCTTCCTCCTTCAGACCTTGCAGCGATACCTTTACGTCGAGCCTCCTTCCTAGGTGGTGCGCCCTGGCGACTTATTTTTCCCGCCAGGTGCGTAACCTCAACTACGACACGCAGCTCCTGTTCGTCGACCGTGACGGTTTGGAGGTCGCCCGCAAGGTGCTGCCTGTCTTTTACTAGGACCTGATCACTGTCTGGAACATGGTCGAATCGCGCCGCGCCTACCCACCGGCAGAAGTAGCGGCTGTCGTCAGGGAGCAGTTGCTCAGGAATCCGCACCTCCGTGCTTGCGGATTCGAGTGGCTGTCGGAGGGGAGGCGTGGCGACGAGGGTGACCAGGGTCGGGGACGTGCTGGGTGCCGGGGGCCTGGGCTGGACATTGCCGCAAACATAGCGAGCAGGGCAGCGGTAGATGTCCGGTACGTGGCCACCGTCATCCGACGCCTTAAAACGGCGTTGCTCGGGCCCGACGTAGTGCACCAGTTGGAGGATGCTCAGGTGTGCAGTGGGATCCCGTCCGCGCTCACCCCAGCCCGGACGGAATTTCACCGTGGCCCCAAGGTCCCGTACTTCCCGCGGGAGCCTGTGCCCCACAACCTGAGCCACCTCCGGAATTTTAATTTTGTTTCTTTTCAGGGGGTGAAAAGGCGGGCCTTGTATCGACTGCTGCTGCACACCGTCCACCTCTTCTCCATCATCCACCGTCCGGACACGCCCTGGCGTGCCCATTTGCCACCGGACGGTGGGGATCCCCAGTGGAGGGCCCTCTACGCGGGAGTCCTCCCCCTTTCTCTCGGGGATCTGGGGTGGAGGGTGCTGCATGCAGCAATCCCCTGCAACCGCAGTTTTCGGTCGTTCATGGATTCCCAGCCCAACTGTTTGTTCTGTGGCGCTGTGGAGTCCGTGGACCATGTGTATATTGGGTGTAGGCGTTTGAACTCCCTTTTTGATTTTCTGAAAAACCTCCTCCTCTGCTTTTGGTTGCACGCTCCTGATCTTCGGACACCCGGTGCGGAGGAGGGAGGGCAGGTCTGAAGACCTCCTCGTGGGTCTGCTCCTGGGCCTGGCCAAACTGGCCATAAACAGGTCCAGGCAACGGGCCGTGGAGGGGGTCGTTAGGGCCGACTGCCTGCCCCTATTCCGCGGTTACGTTAGGGCCCGGGTGTCCTTGAAGAAGGAGCACGCGGTGTCCACCAACACCCTGGAGTTGTTCAGGGAGAGGTGGGCGCCGCAGGGAGTGGGGTGCATCATTTCCCCCTCCAACTCTATTTTGATTTAGTCCCTGCCCTCCCCTTCACTGTTTGATCACACAGCATTGCCCTTTGATGTGAAGGGCACTGCTTGTCACAGGCCATTCGGGTGTTTCCTTTCTTCCTGGTGGTGGAAATTAAATAAAGATTTGTGCAACTTGTGTCTCTTACTGTGTCTCACAATTGCATACACACACCATGGGTGCAGGGGAAAAAAATAAGCACTACCGCAGTTAGGCGGTAGTGTGGGGGTTAAAAAAAACAAAAGAAAGGGAAAAAATAAAAAGAACACCACGAATACTAATGACATTTCTGGCACAGAAAATTTATTGGTGGGGACATTTGTTTCCATTACAGATGATGGCAAGGCTCTAAAAGAGTTAGTGAGAAACAGGATTCAAGTAACATACGCTATTTGTGGCAAATCGTTGCGCAACATGCAAAAATAATCCTGGACCAACCACAGTGATTGCACAATTGAGACCTCTGGCACCTGCTGGGCTCTTCCAACATCTTCTTAGATATCCCGACCAAAATGTCAAGGATATTTCGAGGTTTGAGTCACTCTTAACAAATTGTCAAGCTGGGTGGAAGCATCTCCCACTTGGCAAGCCACGTCCAATCATACCACTACAGCCCTCTGTAAGGAATACATTCCCCGATGGGGACTCCCAAGTTGTATAGATTTGGACCAAGAGACTCAATTTGTAGATGCATTGTGCCAGGAAGTGTAGAGACTGCTGAGTATTAAGTGGGAATTGCATTGGCCTAATCACCCTCAGTCACTGCGACAGGTGGAACACACAAATCGGATTCTGAACCAACACTCGGCTAACTATCATCAGGAAGGATTGCCTTGGCCTCAAGCTCTGCCTCTGGTATGATGTAGCATTTGAGCTATCCCTAATTAAACCACAGGTATGAGCCCTTCTGAGGTGATAACTGGTAGACTCATGTCTTTACCTGGTACAATTGATCTTAGAACAGCAGATTGTCAACTATTGAGTGATTCATTGTTAAAGTATTTCAGGATCTAACCGATTCTGTTCATTTTGCTTCCCAACAGGTGTCAGCAGCTTGAGGAGATTCCCCTAAAGGTGTTCACGACATCATTCCCGGCAAGTGGGTCTACGTTAAGAAAATACACAAAGAACCGTTGGGTGCCAAGTGGGAAGGTCGGTATCAAGTTCTTCTATCACCTTCAGCCATGAATATGCAGGGTAGGAAGGCTTGGATTCATGCATCACATGTCAAAAGGGCTAACACCCCTGCCCCATTGTGACAAAGTTTTTATTTTTGGAACTCGTAATTGTTTTGATCTCTTGGATCACATGAACATGCACTGTCAGGCACAAGTTGTATGCGAATACTTTTTGTGCATGTCTTATGTTTATCCTGGACATACGAATGTCTCCAGTGCTGGGTTTGCTCTCATATTCCCATACATTCAAAGGACGGTATCCCCTTAGACCCATGCCTTTTAATGTATCTGCAGTGGCTGAATGGGTCACTCTCCAGAACGAATCCCACATTGCTGCCACATCTTCCACAGAGAAAGGGATATATTGGGTGGAAATTAATGGCGCCAGAGGTATGTGGGAATTGACAGGGTACAGTTCTTCGGCATTTGAATGCTGGAATCAACCTCAATTTAATACCGTCCGTATCACCATCACTAATACATCAATGGTGGGAAAACCGTTATGTTCTATTTGTCGCACTTGATTTAAGCCGAAGGGTTGGTTTGCAGGTCAGAGTAATTGTACCTAATATTTTAATGGCACATCTGATGCTTGTCTTCCATTTAAACTTAAATTTATTATCTCACATCAGCAGAAACTTTTGACCACACCTGGCTCCCGAACTATATAACTCAGTTTATCCTGTGCAATGGTACTTTTTTTTGTTTGCGGACATAATGCTTACCACGTGGTTACCTCTGTCATGATCTGGTTTCTGTTTATTTAGCTTTTTTAGTCCCTTTTATGTGTCATACTCTACCTTTCATCCCTTATTCTCCATAAACGTTGCAACTCTAAGATAGACAAGTTCTTTGACCTTTGGTATTGGCCATATGCTGCATATAAATCCTTTTCTGAGATTCAATTACTCTATTCCATATTGGAACAAGTAGTTCATGACACCTCCCAAGCCCTTGATAAGAGTAATGTAGAAATGGTTGCTATTCGAATAAGAACTTTACAAAATTACAAAATGGCCCTGGATTGGCTACTATCTGAGAAAGGACGGACCTGTGCCCACGTAGGAAAAGAGTGTTGTACCTACATTCTGGCCAATTCTGAAGAGATCATAAATTCAACTGCTCATATTCACAAGGAGGTCGACAAACTTAGACAACTCCTTTCAAGTACCATATAGAATTGGGCTATAACTGGTCAGGATCACTTGAAACATCTATCCTCCAGGAGATTAACATCTTTCTTGTTGTTATTCTTGCTTTATATGTATGTATCAAATGTTGTTTTACTCGTGCCCTTAACCCTCCCAAGTTACGACATCAGAAGAAGTGAATACTGACTGCTGCATATGGGTAATGATTCATAATGTACAATGTGATTGGAATCAAAAGGGCCAAACGCAGGCAAGTGGAACTAGTTTAGTTTGGGAAACATAGTTAGCATGGATGAGTTGGATCAAAGGGTCTGTTTCCGTGCTCTATAACTTTATGAGAATTTTAAATTCCCTCAGTTGCTAACTATAACAGTACAGTTGACAAACAAAATATCGAGTACCCTGTAAAGGAAACATCTGGCAATCACAATCAGAACAAGTTGTGTTGATGAGTAAATTTTGGTCATGCTTAACTTAGCAGATAATCACAGGACATAGAGAAACATTTTGTGATTGGACATGTAAGATGTGATTGGTTAGAAGTACTCAGAGTAAGTGGAGGCTGAGGATTGGGTAAAGGGAGAGCATAGAATGAAGAAATAATGTATAAGAATGTGAGCAAAACACAGACAGATGTGCTTTGCATCACCTTGCTATGTACCATTAACGCCATACTTCTGCAATAAAGGCATTCACGAAGGCATTGTGCAGTTCCCTGTCTGGTTATTCCTATTATCAGGGAAACAAGTACCCAACACTGCCAAAAGCTGTGAGCCATAGAATCGTAGCATCCATACAGTATGGAAACAGGCCCTTTGGCCCAACAAGTCCACATCGAATCTCCAAAGAGTAACCCAACCAGACCCATTCCCCTACCCATTTATCCTATATTTACCCCTGACTCATGCACCTAGCCTTACATCCCTGAACACTACGGGCAATTTAGCATGGCCAATTCATCTAGCTTGCTTGGATTGTTGCAGGAAACCAGAGCACCCAGAGAAAACTCGCACAGACACGGGAAAATGTGCAAACTCCTCAGAGACAGTCAGCCAAGGCTGGAATCAAACCTGAGTTCCTGGTGAGTGAGGCAACAGTGCTAACCACTGAACCACCATGGTGCCCACATCTCCATATTTAATCACAATGGTTTGTGAGGTTTCCATGTGATTAATAGAATCTGGAATTGAATGATGCCATAAAACAACCATCAGTTATTGCAGACACCTACCTGCTTCACCAGAGTCATTGTCAAAAAATATTTCTCATGATTGCTAGGTCTGGCCTACGTGTGACTGCACAGCATTGCGATTAACAGTTAACTATCTTTTGTTAGTTAACAGGTCCTCCTGGGTCAACAGGTCACTCATTATCAGGGTAATCCAGAATGGGCAACAAATGTGAAGATGCTAACATCTTGTGAAATAATTTTAAAAACGAGAGTAACCTCGCTGAGCTTGGAGCAGATGCATCTAGATACAGGTTGTTTTGCTGTAATGCAGCCGTTGCGTTCTTCTGGAACTCCGCACTACAGAAAATCGTGCTATTGAAATTGTTACAGAGAATTGTGTTGGAGATTGCTACAGAAAATCTGCTCAAGAGAAACTTCGCATTATCCAAACATCACCCATAATTAATTAATCACATTGTAGCCAAACCGCAATGACAAAACGCACATTATAGCAGGAACACCGAGAGTCATTGAGTCATAGAGATGTCCAGCATAGAAACAGAACCTGCGGTCCAACTCGTCCATGCCAACCAGATATCCTAATCCAATCTAGTCCCACCTGCAAGCGCCCGAACCTCCAAACACTTCCTATTCATACACCCATCCAAATACCTTTTAAATGTTGTACCAGCCTCCATCACTTCCTCTGGTAGCTCATTCCATACATGTACCACCCTCTGTGTGAAAAAGTTGCCCCTTAGGTCTCTTTTATATCTTTCCCCTCTCACCCTAAACCTATGCCCTCTAGTTCTGGACTCCCACACCCCAGGGAAAAGACTTTGTCTATTTATCTTATCCATGCCCCTCATAATTTTGTAAATCTCTAAAAGGTCACCCCTCAGCCTCTGATGCTCCAGGGAAAACAGCCCCAGCCTGTTCAGCCTCTCCCTATAGCTCAAATCCTCCAAACCTGGCAACATCCTTGTAAGTCATTTGTGAACCCTTTCAAGTTTCACAACATCTTTCCGATATGAAGGAGACCAGAATTGCATGCAATATTCCAACAGTGGCCTAATCAATGTCCTGTGCAGCAGCAACATGGGCTCCCAACTCCTGTACTCAATACTCGGATCAATAAAGGAAGGCATACCAAATGTCTTCTTCACTATCCTATCGACCTGCGACTCCACTTTCAAGGAGCTATGAACCTGCACTCCAAGATCTCTTTGTTCAGCAACACTCCCTAGGACCTTACCATTAAGTGTATAAGTCCTGCTAAGATTTGGCCTCCCAAAATGCAGCACTTCGCATTTATCTGAATTAAATTCCATCTGCCACTTCTCAGCCCATTGGCCCATCTGGTCAAGATCCTGTTGTAATCTGAGGTAACCTTCTTCTTTGTCCACTACACCTCCAATTTTGGTGTCATC
Organism: Hemiscyllium ocellatum; assembly: GCF_020745735.1. NCBI lineage: Eukaryota > Metazoa > Chordata > Chondrichthyes > Orectolobiformes > Hemiscylliidae > Hemiscyllium > Hemiscyllium ocellatum. Next base: position 50,618,324 of record NC_083411.1, on the reverse strand, counting down.
TGCAAACTTACTAACTAGACCTCTTATGCTCGCATCCAAATCATTTATGTAAATGACAATAAGTAGAGGACCCAGCACCGATCATTGTGGCACTCCACTGGTCATAGGCCTCCAGACTGAAAAACAACCCTCCACCACCACCCTCTGTCTTCTACCTTTGAAACAGTTCCATATCCAAATGGCTAGTTCTCCCTGTATTCCATGAGATCTGACCTTGCTAACCAGTCTTCCATGGGGAACTTTGTCGAACACCGTACTGAAGTTCATATAGATCACATCTACCATTCTACCCGCATCAATCCTCTTTGTTACTTCTTCAAACAACTCAATCAAGTTTGTGAGACATGATTTCCCACGCATAAAATCATGCTGACTATCCCTAATTAGTCCTTGCCTTTCCAAATACATGTATATCCTGTGCCTCAGGATTCTCTCCAACAACTTGCCCACCACCGACTTCAGGCTCACTGGCCGCCTTGCTGATCTTTGAGGGGCCCTCCTCTCTCCCTTGTTACCCTTTTGTCCTTAATGTATTTGTAAAAACCCTTTGGATTCTCCTGAATTCTATTTGCCAAAGCTATTTCATGTCCCCTTTTTACCCTCCTGCTTTCCCTTTTAAGTATACTCCTACTGCCTTTATACTCTTCTTAGGATTCACTCGATCTATCCTGTCTATACCTTACATATGCTTCCTTCTTTTTCTTAACCAAGTCCGCAATTTCGTTAGTAATCCAGCATTCCCTATACCACCAGCCTTTCCTTTCACCCTAACAGGAATATACTTTCTCTGGATTCTCATTATCTCATTTCTGAAGGCTTCCCATTTTCCAGCCGTCCCTTTACCTGCGAACATCTACCCCCAATCAGCTTTTGAAAGTTCTTGCCTAATACTGTCAAAATTGGCCTTTTTCCAATTTAAAAATTCAACTTTTAGATCTGATCTATCCTTTTCCATCACAGTTTTAAATCTAATAGAATTATGGTCACTGGCCCCAAAGTGCTCCCCCACTGACACCTCAGTCACCTGCCCTGCCTTATTTCCCAAGAGTAGATCAAGTTTTGCACCTTCCCTAGTAGGTACATCCACATACTGAATCAGAAAATGTTCTTGTAATGCGCTTAACAAATTCCTCTCCATCTAAACCCTTAACACTATGGCAGTCCCAGTCCACGTTTGGAAAGTTAAGATCCCCGACCATAGCCACCCTATTATTTTTGCAGAAAACTGAGATCTCCTTGCAAGTTTGTTTCTCAATTTCTCTCTGACTATTAGGAGGTCTATAATACAATCCCAATAAGGTAATCATCCTTTTCTTATTTCTCAGTTCCACCTAAATAACTTCCCTGGATATATTTCCAGGAATATCCTCCCTTATCACAAATGCCACTCCCCCTCCTCTCTCGCCTCCCTTTCTATCCTTCCTGTAGCATTTGTATCCTGGAACATTAAGCTGCCAGTCCTGCTCATCCCTGAGCCATGTTTCTGTAATTGCTAGGATGTTCCAGACGCACATTCCTAATCATGCCCTGAGTTCAGCTGTCTTCCCTGTCAGGCCCCTTGCATTGAAATAAATGCCGTTTAATTTATTATTCCTATCTTGTCCCTGCCTGCCCTGTTTGACTTGCTTCTATTCTCAACTGTACCATCTCAGATCGATCTCTTTCCTTACTATCTCCCTGGGTCCCACCCCCCTAATCCCCACCTTACTAGTTTTAATCCTCCCGAGCAGCTCAAGCAAATTTCCCTGCCAGTATATTAGTCCCCTTCCAAATTAGGTGCAATCCGTCCTTCTTGTACAGGTCACTTCTACCCCAAAGGAGATTCTAATGATCCAAAAAAATGTGAATCCTTCTCCCATACACTGGCTCCTCAGCCATGCATTCATCTACTCTATCCTCCTATTCCTGCTCTCACTAGCTCATAGCACTGGGAGTAATGCAGATATTACTACTCTTGAGGACCTCCTTTTTAAATTCCTGCCTAATTCTCTGTAATCTCCCTTCAGAATCTCAACCTTTCCCCTTCCTCTTGCTGGTACCCCTCCTCCTTGAGAACATTTTGCACCCTCTCTGAGACATCCTTGATCCTGGCACCAGGGAAATATCTCCAAAAACATACAACATATGTATTCTGTTGATAGAGATTTGTCAGACCATGTGAAATTTCTGATGCTGGATTAGTGGTGTTGTAAAAGCACAGCAGTTCAGGCAGCATCTGAGGAGCAGTAAAATCGACGTTTCAGGCAAAAGCCCTTCAACAGTAATACAGGCAGAGTGCCTGAAGGTTGGAGAGATAAATGAGAGAAGGGTGGAGGTGGGGAGAAAGTAGCATAGAGTACAATAGGTGAGTGGGGGAGGTGTTGAAGGTGATAGGTCAGGGAGGAGGGTCGAGTGGATAGATTGAAAAGAAGATAGGCTGGTAGGACAAGTCATGGGGACAGTGCTGAGCTGGAAATTTGGAACTGGGGTGAGGTGGGGGAAGGAGAAATGAGGAAACTGTTGAAGTCCACATTAATGCCCTGGGGTTGAAGTGTTCCGAGGCGGAAGATGAGGCATTCTTCCTCCAAGCATCGGGTGGTGAGGGAGCAGCGGTGAAGGAGGCCCAGGACGTCCATGTCCTTGGCAGAGTGGGAGGGGGAGATGAAATGTTGGGTCACAGGGCAGTGGGGTTGATTGGTGCAGGTGTCCCAGAGATATTCCCTCAAGTGCTCTGCAAGGAGGCGTCCAGTCTTCCCAATATAGAGAGGACCAATGGATACAATAAATGATATTGGTGGATGTGCAGGTAAAACTTTGATGGATGTGGAAGGCTCCTTTAGGGCCTTGGATGGAGGTGAGGGAGGAGGTGTGGGCGCAGGTTTTGCAATTCCTGCAGTGGCAGGGGAAGGTGCCAGCATGGGAGGGTGGGTTGTAGGGGGGCGTGGACCTGACCAGGTAGTCACGGAGGAAATGGTCTTTGTGGAAGGCGGAAAGAGGTGGGGAGAGAAATATATCCCTGGTGGTGGGGTCCGTTTGGAGGTGGCGGACATGTCATTGGATGATTTGGTTTATGCAAAGGTTGGTAGGGTGGAAGGTGAACACCAGAGGGGTTCTGTCCTTGTTACAGTTGGAGGGGTGGGGTCTGAGGGCAGAGGTGAGGGGTGTAGACGAGATGCGTTGGAGGGCATCATTAACCACGTGGGAAGGGAAATTGGAAGGAGGCCATCTGTTGTGTTCTGTGTTGGAACTGGTCCTCATGGGAGCAGATATGGCAGAGGCGGAGGAATTGGAAATACAGGCTGGCATTTTTGCAGGAGGTAGGGTGGGAAGAGGTGTAATCCAGGTAGCTGTGGAAGTCGGTAGGTTTGTAAAAAATGTCAGTGTCAAGTCGGTCGTCATTAATGGAGATGGAGAGGTCCAGGAAGGGGAGGGAGGTGTCAGAGATGGTCCAGGTAAATTTAAAATCAGGGTGGAATGTTTTGGTGAAGTTGTTGAATTGCTCAACCTCCTTGCGGGAGCACGAGGTGGTGCCAATGCAGCCATCAATGTAGCGGAGGAGGAGGTGGGGAGTGGTGCTGGTGTAATTACGGAAGATGGACTGTTCTACGTAGCCAACAAAGAGACAGGCATAGCTGGGGCCCATTCGGGTGCCCATGGCTACCCCTTTGGTCTGGAGGAAGTGGGAGGATTCGAAGGAGAAATTGTTAAGTGTCAGGACCAGTTTGGCCAAACGAATGAGAGTGTCGATGGAAGGGTACTGTTGGGAACATCGGTAGAGGAAGAAACGGAGGGCTTGGAGGCCCTGGTCATGATGCCCCAGCTGACTGTGAGGGAACTGAATGGGATTTTTAATTTTCCCAACAGCAAATCCCCTGTGTCTGGTTCACTCTGACAAAGTCCTTTGAAATCTCAAGACTTCAAAATATTGGCGCTGCATTCAGCCTCAATCTGAATGGTCACTCAATAGTCAATCTTTGAATCTTTCTGATAATTGTATGGCAGGCAGGGATAGTAGGAGAGATTCCTGGTCAATTGGAAACATTGAGGTAGTGCAGAGTAACAGCCACCCCACGGTGAAAGCTGCAGACGCTGATTCATGCCATGGCCTCTCTCTATATTGTGTGACCTCCTCATTTCAAAGCATTGGTGAGAAATATGTGATGCAAAATAGATAAATTCTGACATTGAGTATTCTGAAACAAGCCTGAAATTCTATTATTTTTAGTGTGGAGATTGCATCAAAAATAGTCAGGAAATGTGGACATCACCCAGACCTGAGCAACTAGATCTTGCCCTTTTGGGCACATCTTGTCATTCTCACCAGTCATTTACTTGGTGAAAGGCTGAACAGTTCTTAATCACAGTCCTAGAATTTTGGAAAGATAGAACATCTTCGGGCAAGATTTGCTCCTTAAGGTTTACATCCAGCTCCTGAGCAAGCGAAGAAAGTATTCATGGCTGTCTGAAGATGGACCAGAGGGAGTTGGCTTTATCTGAATTCTCACAGAATGAACAGGAAACACACTCTCCAATAGATACAGTGAGTATTTTAGCAAAACATGAAATTACACTCATGTAAAATCCTGAGAAGTGCTGATTCTTTGGGGATTTTAGCTTTTGTGAACTGCAGTCACCCGTCTTGTTTCCAAACTACTAAGTGATTGCTGTTAACTGGGGAATGAAGAAATGTTTTTACAGTGGGGAAGAGGTGAACTAAGTGCTTAAGTTTAGATTGAGAAAATCTACTTTCTAATTTAGTCAATTCCTTTCTTTGCCCCAAGAGTGCTGCCAATCCAGCAGTGAACAGAAATGATGAAAATGTGAAGAGAGGTAACCGGTCCTCGAAGACTGACTACTTGCTCTCGATGATTGGCTGTGCTGTGGGTCTAGGCAATGTCTGGAGATTCCCTTTCCTGGCTTACAAAAATGGAGGAGGTACTGTCTGGAATTTGAATTAAGGGGATAGAAATGCAGAGGGAGCATTTCAATGATCTTTAAGGACTGTTGGCTTGGATATTGCTCTTGTCAGTGCTTCCCATCGTAACAATTGATGTGGAGGTGCCGGTGTTTGACTGGAGTAGGCAAAGTCAGAATGCAACAACTCCAGGTTATGATCCAACAGGTTTAACCTTCACCTGATGAAGCAGCAGAACCCCAGAAGCTTCTGATTTCAAATAAACCTGCTGGACTATAGCCTGGTCTTGTGTGTTTTCTGACATCCTAGCAATTGTGCAGGGGTTAGAAATGTTACAGTCTGGACATGGCACAGTTAAATACTAAAGTGCAAAGTGGTGGTTGAAATTAATTCAAGTGACTTTTGAGCAAATCAGATTGTCTCATTACAGGTTGTAGTTTGAATCTGTGGCCCATTTCTCATCAGGAGTAAAAAGCATTATACTTTTATACCTTTAAATACTTTATATTGCTAAATTCCTATAACTGAAATAATTCTAAAAACACAACAGAATGTCATTAAGACCCAGATTGTTCCCAGCATTTTCAATAAACAGTAGATTAATAAAACTCATGTAGCCCCTTTTTCATTTGTCTAGTTCAAGTCAGAGTAGACCACATTTTCAGTTTAAATAGGCTTGGATTGATTCATTACAAGTTTTATGGAAGATTCCTTTGGAGTTAAGATAATAAAGTCCTTGTCAGCAATATCGACAGATGTTAAGATTAAAACAAGGATAGAAAACACAAAAGAATAAAGTTTCAATCAGTCTTTGTAGCATGCTAGTGGAATCACTGTTAGACTTTACTTACAGCAGAAATACACGGACATCATGATGGATCACAATATTGAACACGAAATTTTGGTCGGTTTATCAGGAATACCCATTGATAAGGTGCTAGCTAAAACAAAGTTGCTGTACCTACTTTACAATCTCACAGTGAGTTATCAATGAACTTCATTATCTCCTGGATTACAGTTATTACTTATCTTCATTTTGATCTTAGTTTGCCTACAGTAATGTATATATATGCTTATATATTATCCACCATAACATAAGAGACTGAGTCTGGATATCATGCTATCAGAGAAACCAGCAGACATTTATTATAATGATATAAAGTCAAGGATTTTACGCAGGCCAGTCATTATTTGGTGTCGACGATGAGTCACCAGGAATATTCTGTGGAATCCCCATTCTAGCACACTCTGAAGGTATTGCCCAGGAAACTGGATTTTCCACTAGACAATTCTCCAATTCTTCGAACACTCCAAAAGTCTCTATTTACATCGGAAATTTCAGAAGGTACTGATGAATTTAAGTAAAATAATTAATCAGGAAAGTTAGATTATTAAATCTAACACCCCTGCCATGTCCAGACCTGCTCCAAACCCCCACATCCATCAGATCTGAGTTGACATCTACCTAGCAACTCCTTGCATCAGTCAAATGTGACCCAACCCAACCCAACATTAACATAGAGTCATAGAGTCCTACAGCACGGAGACAAGCCCTTTGGTCCAAATTGGTCCATGCCTACCAAACTGTCCATCCATGCTAACCCCATTTCGCTGCACTTAGCCATTTCCTTCTAAACTTTTCCTATCGATGTACTTGTCTAAATACCTTTTGATGTTGTTAATGTAATCAACCTTCTGCTGGCAGCTCATTCCAGATGCATTCCACCCTCTGCGTCAAAACGTCCCCCCTCAGGGTCCCTTTTATTCTTTCCCCTCTAACCTTAAACCGATGCCCTCCTGTCCTTGATTCCCCAATTCTGGAAAAAAGACAGAGTGCATTCACCCTATCCATGCCTATCATGATATTATACATTTCTATAACAAACTTCCTCAATCTCTTCAGCTCTAAAGAAAAAAGTCTTAGGTTGTTCAACCTTTCCCGATAACTCAGACCATTGCATCCTGGCACCATCCCTGTAAATTTCTTCTGAACTCTTCCCAGTTTAACAACATCCTTCCTCTAGCAAGGAGACCAAAACTGAGCATAACACTCCAAATGTGGCCTCACCAACAATCTGTACAAGTGCAACATAACTTCCCAGCATTTATACTCAGTGCCCTGACTGATGAAAGACAGTATGCCAAAAGCCTTCTTCCCTGTCCTGTCTGTCTGTGACTCCACATCCTCGACAGAACTGACCGCTGGCCTCTACTGTCAATCTGACCTCCTGCCCAGCTGATATCCTATCTAGCTAGTGAACAGTCAGGAGGGAGTTGCCCTGGGAGTCTGCAAAATTGACGCCAGACCCTTGAAGTCTCATGGCTTCAGGTTAAAAAGGGGGCAAAAAGGTCCTGCTGATTATCACATACCATCCTCCCTCAGCTGATGAATCAGTAGTCCTCAATGCTGAACAAACTTGGAGGAAGCATTGAGGGTGGCAAGGGCACAACATGTCCTTTAGGTGGGGGATTTCAACATTGACCATCAAGACTGGCTCAGCAGTAGCACTACTGATCAAGGTGGTTATGTCCTAAAGAACTTCACTGCTACACTGGGTCTGTGGTAGGTGGTGAGGAAACCAACAGGAGTGAAAAACATACTTGACTTCATCCTCGCCAATCGACTGAGGATTGAGTTGTAGAAATAGCGGAGGCGCTGAATGTGATCTTTCAAACATCACTGGAATCAGGAAAGTTCCAGATGATTGGAAAATTGCTATTGAAACTCCCTTGTTCAAGAAAGGATCAAGACAGAAGATAGAAAATTATAGGCCGATGAGCCTACCCTTGGTTGTAGGTAAAATTCTAGAATCCATCGTTAAGGACAGAATTTCGAAATTCTTGGAAGTGCAGGGTCAGATTAGAACAAGTCAGCATGGATTTAGTAAGGGAAGGTCATGCCTGACAAACCTGTTAGAATTCTTTGAAGAGGTAACAAGTAGGTTAGACCAGGGAAACCCAGTGGATGTCATCTATGTACACTTCCAAAATGCCTTTGATAAGGTGCCTCACAGGAGGCTGCAGAGTAAGGTGAGGGCCCCTGGTGTTCAAGGTAAGCTACTGGCATAAGTTGGGGATTGGCTGTCTGACAGAAGGCAGAGAGTTGGGATAAAAGGTTCTTTTTCGGAATGGCAGCTGGTGACAAGCGGGGTCCTGCAGGGTTCAGTGTTGGGGCCACAGCTGTTCATTTTTTATATTAATGATCTGGATGAAAGGACAGGGAGAATTCTGGCAAAGTTCGCCGATGATACGAAGTTAGGTGGACAGGCAGGTAGTACTGAGGAGGTGGGGAGGCTGCAGAAGGATCTAGATAGTTTGGGAGAGTGGTCCAGGGAATAGCTGATGAAATTCAATGCTGCTACACTGGGTTTGTGGTAGGTGATGAGGGAACCAATAGGAGGGAAAAACTTACTTGACTTCATCGTCACCAATCTGCTGGCTGTATTGGTATGAGTGATACTGCACAGTCCTTGTGGAGATGAAGTTACACCTTCACATTCAGAATACCATCCATCCTGTTGTATTGCACTATCACTGAGCTAAATGGGACAGACACTGTGGGCCATCATCAGCAACAGAAGCATACTTCAGCACAATCTGCAAACTCATGGCCCAGCATCTCTCCCACTCAAGCATTACCATCAAGCCGGGGATCAGCCTAGTTCAATGGACAGTGAAGTTGGGGAGTCAGGAACAGCACTAGACATACCTAAACATGAGGTGTCAAGCTAGTGAAGCTACTAAACAGGGCTACCTGCATGCCAAACACAATAAGCAGCATGTGATAGAGCTAAGCAACCAATCAGTCTGAACCAGACTCTGCTGTCCTGCCACATCCAATCATGAATGGTGATAGACATTTAAACAACTCACTGGATGAGGAGGCTCCACAAATGTCCCCATCCTCAATGATGAAAAAACCCAACACATTAGGGCGGCACGGTGGCACAGTGGTTAGCACTGCTGCCTCACAGCACCAGGGACCTGGGTTCAATTCCTGAATCGGGCGACTGACTGTGTGGTGTTTGCACGTTCTCCCCGTGTCTGCGTGCCTCCGGGTGCTCCGGTTCCTCCCACAGTCCAAAGATGTGCGGGTCAGGTGAATTGGCCATGCTAAATTGTCCGTAGTGTCAGGTAAGGGGTATGGGTGGGTTGTCGGGTCGGTGTGGGCTTGTTGGGCTGAAGGGCCTGTTTCCACACTGTAAGTAATCTAATCTAATCAGTGCAAAAGGTAAGGCTGAAGTGCTGAGTGGATGATCCATCTCAATGTTCTCTACTTGTCCCCAACATTACAGATGCCAGCCTTCAGCCAATTTGATTCACTCCATGAGATAACAAAATACAGTTCAATGCACTGGATACTGCAAAACCTATGGGCCTTGACATCATTCTGGCAATAGTACTAAACGTCTGTGCTCCAGAACTTGCTGCACCCCTAGCCAAGCTCTTCGAGTTTAGTTACAACATCAGCATCCACTCATCATTGTAAAAATTGCTCAGATATGCTCTGCATACATAAAAAAGCTGGACAAATCCAACCCGGCCCATTACACCCCATCAGTCGATGATCAGTGAAGTGATGGAAGGTGTCGTCAACAATGCTATCCAGCAGCACCTGCTCAGCAATAACCTGCTTGGTGATGCCCAGTTTGGATTCCGCCAGGACCACTCAGCTCCTGACCTCATTACAGCCTTGGTTCTAACATGGACAAAAGAGCTGAATTCCAGAGAGGAGGTGATAGTGACAGCCCTGGGCAAAAACAATGGCTGCAGATACTGGAAACCAGATTCTGGAGTAGAGTGGTGCTGGAAAAGCACAGCAGTTCAGGCAGCATCCGCGAAGCAGTAAAATCGACGTTTCGGGCAAATGCCCTTCATCAGGAATACAGCTGTCTGCCTGATGAAGGGCTTTTGCCCGAAACGTCGATTTTACTGCTCCTCGGATGCTGCCTGAACTGCTGTGCTTTTCCAGCACCACTCTACTCCAGATAGTGACAGCGGTGGACATCAAGGCCACAGTTGACTGAGTGTGATATCCAGGAGCCCTAGCAAAACTGGAATCAATGAGTGTCAAGGATCAAACACTTCTCTGGCCCCCAGGAAAGTGCATGGTTGCAAATCCTCAACACCATTCACAATTGCTTAGATACTGAAGCAGCCCATGTTCAAATGCAGATTTGGGATAACAAGTGGCAAGCACATTCATGTCACACAATTGGCAGAAATGACCCCCTCCAACAAGAGAGAAGCCAGCCATTATTTTGTGAAATTCATTATCATGACCATTACTGAATCTCCCATTGTCAACAGCCTGGGGTTACCATTTACCAGAAACTGAACTAGACTCATACTCTGGTTACAAGAGCAAGTCAGAGTTTAGGAATATTGCAGCAAGTAACTCACCCCTAACTCCACAAAGCCTGTACATCATCTCCCAGGCACAAGTGCCAAACACTGATATTATAATGTAAAGGTTGAATTTATCATCAATCAGTGATTCTTTAAGATTGTCTACTGCTATCTATGATTGATAAATAAATTAATAGATAAGGAGATAATGTATTCCAACCCCAGATGAACAACTGGCAAATATCAACATATAACTTTATTCCCCTTCTAACTCCTCACGCTCACAGTCATACACAGATAGAACATAGAACAGTACGGGCTCTTCAGCCCTCTATGTTGCGCTTACCTTTTATCCTATTCTAAGATCAAACTAACCTACATACCCTACATTTTACTATCATCCAAATACCAAGTGATGTAAGACTGACTGCTCTGTAATTCCCAGGGTTATCCATTTCCCCTTTTTTGAACAAGGGAATGACATTTGCCACCCTCCAATCATCTGGTACTACTCCAGTAGCCAGTGAGCATGTGAAGATCATTACTTCTGTTGTAATGTCCTGTACCTTTAAGAAAGAGTGAATGCTGTTCTGCACTGAGAGCTTACAAGCACCTGTCATATGATTTAACTAGCAGTCTGAGTGTACTGGAAAATTGAAAATATATAACATTTGGCTGTGAAATGGAAACCTGAATTATTTGCTGTTTTGGCAACAAATCCAATTTAAACAAACAGTTTAAATTATGCCTCAGGATACTAAAACCCAATCCAGTTTGAATTTATTGTTTTACCAACATCAAACTGATGATCCAATTTTGGGGGAAAATGAAAAAGGCAGCCATTTTGAAAATCAGATAGAGCAACTGCAATCGAGAGAGAGAGAGACCCAAGACATTGAAATACTCTGTATCAAAGGTACCTTTCATACGAAACATCTTAACAGTAAAAAGAAAGAAGATGATCCAGTGAGGTCTTCAGCCGGAAGAAGAAAGACACCAAAGATGACAGCCACTGAAAAGTTTTGAAATTGATTTGATGTAATTTTAATAAATGTTTTATTGGAACAGTATATTATAGCATTGGAGGCAGGTATTAAGCAGTTAAGAGAAAAGGGGCCTTAGTGTTGTGAATATTTGTTGCTTGATGTTCCCTTTTAGAGTTAAAGAATGAATTGATGTTATTTTCATGAAATATTGGAAATATGAGGTGAGGTGAGCTTCTCTGGGTGTTTGGTTTAATGAAGAGAGAGGTTCACCTCTGTGTCATAACACTTTAGGCACAGCAATCTCTTCCCTCGCTTCCTGCAGCAAACTTAGGTATATCCCGTCTGGTTCAGGCGACTTATCTATCCTCATGCTTTTCAAAATTTGCAGCATATCCTCCTTCTTAACATCAACCTGTTTGAGCATATCAGTCTGTTTCACGCTGTCCTCACAAACAATAAGGTCCCTCTCCCTAGTGAATACTCATACAACATATTCATTAATGACCTCCCCAAATGCCAACTCCAGGCACAAGTTCCCATCACTATCCCTGATTGGCCCTACCCGCACTTGCTGTAAGTTCTCCGTAAACAACCTCAACATTTCTGTTGTACATTTCCCTGAGAATATCTACTCCCAATTTATGATTCACGGTTCCTGCCTAATAGCATTGTAATTTCCCCCTTCCCCAACTAAATGATTTCTCATACCATCTGCTCCTATCCCTCTCCATGACTATAAGTAAAAAATGAGGTCTGCAGATGCTGGAGATCACAGCTGCAAATGTGTGCTGGTCAAAGCACAGCAGGTTAGGCAGCATCTCAGGAATAGAGAATCGACGTTTCGAGCATAAGCCCTTCATCAGGAATCCTGATGAAGGGCTTATGCTCGAAACGTCGAATTCTCTATTCCTGAGATGCTGCCTAACCTGCTGTGCTTTGACCAGCAACACATTTGCAGCTCTCCATGACTATAGTAAAGGTCAGGGAGTTGTGATCACTATAACAGAAATGTTCTCCCACCAAGAGATCTGTCACCTGGCTTGGTTTATTACCAAGCACCAAATCCAAATGGCCTCCCCTTTGGTTGGCCTAGCTAAATATTTAATCAGGAATCCTTCTTGGACACACCTGACAAAATCTGCTGCATCCAAACTATTTGCGCTAAGGAGGTTCCAGTCAATATTAGGGAAGTTGAAGTCACCCGACACAAGCCTGTTACGTATGCACCTTGTCAAAATCTGCCTCACAATCGGCTCCTCCATGCCTTTGTTGCTATTGGGTATCTATAGAAAACTCCCAATAAAGTGACTGCTCCTTTCCTGTTTCTGACTTCCACTTATAATGACTCAGTGGACAAACCATCCACGACAATCTTCCTTTCTACAACTATTATACTGTCCCTTATTAGCAATGCCACCCACCCATCTATTTTACCTCCATCTCTGTTCCTATTGGAACATCTAAATCCCAGAACATTCAGCAACCATTCCTGCCCCTGTGATATCAAAGCCTCCGTAATAGCCACAACATTGTAGCTTCAAGAAACTCCATGCTCCATTGTAGCTCCATGCTCTAAGTTCATCACCCTTATTCTTGACACTTCTTGCATTAAAATAGACCCATCACACTGACTGCAGCTTTGCCCTATCAACTGCCTATCCTTCCTCACAGTCTCTCTGCATGCTGTATCTGCCTGTTCACCAGCATCCACATCCTTTGATCCATAGTTCCAGTTCCCATCCCTCTGCCAAACTAGTTTAAACCCTCCCGAAGATCTCTAGCAAACCTTCTGCCCAGGATATTGATTCCCCTCAAGATCAGGTGCAACCCGTACAGGTCCCACCTTCCGCAGAAGATCCACATACCTGAAGCCCTCCCTCCTATACCAGCTCTGCAGCCACGTGTTTAGCTGCACACACTCTCCGTTCCTAGCTTCACTAGACAATGGCACCAATAGCAATCCTGGGATTACTACTCTGCTCTTACTAATGAACCTTACTCTTACTAATCTTTCAATGTTTCCTCAATACAGGAGTTGTCCCACTGGACTGAAGAATTGCAGACATTATTCCACTTTAGAACAGGGGCGAAAGAGGAAAATCAGGGATTTATAGATCAGTTAGCCTAACATCTGTGCTGGGGCACTGGTTGGTGTCTCTAATTAAGGATAAAATAACTGAGTACTTCAAATTTCTTCAGTTAATCAGAGACAGTAGGTCATGCCTGACAAACCTCATTTAATTTTTTGAAGCCATGACTAAGATAGTGGACAGGGGAATGTCTATGGTTGTTGTTTGTATGGACTTCAGATGGCATGTGATAAATTGCACATAAGAGCTTATGAACTAAGGTAGAGGCTGATGGAATTGAGGGCAAATTACTTATATAGTTCAGAAATTGGTTGAGTGGCAGGTGCCAGAAAATAAGGATAATGAGTAGGTCCTGAAATTTGCAGGATGTGACCAGTGGTATCCCCGTAAGGATCTGTGTTCGGGTCTCAATTATTCATATTTTTTATTGACAACTAGGAGTATAACATAGAAAATCATATATCCAAATATACTGATGACACAAAGTTAGGGGGCATTGTAGACAATGTAGTCAACAGCATAAAATTGCAGAGGGTTCTTGATAGACTCAGTAATTGGGCAAAAATGTAGCAGATGAAGTTCAATGTAAGCAAGTGTGTGGTTATCCATTTTGACCGATATAGTATCGACCTGGATACTTCCTCGATGGCATCAAGTTAAACACAATGGATGCCAAAAGAGACTTGGGGTTCAGGTGCATGGACCTTTAAAGTACCACAAACAGGTACAGTAAATAATGAAGAAAGCTCATGGAATCTGGCTTTTACACCTCGAGGACATGAATACAAGGATGTAGACAGTATGCTGCAGATATACAAAACCCTGGTTCGACCACAATTGAAGTACTGTGGGAAGATCTGGGCACTACATCTAAGGGAGGATATATTGGCCTTGGAGGGAGTACAACATGGTTTTACAAGAATGATAACCTGGATTTTAGGGGTTTGGTTATGAGGAGAGATTCTAAAGATTAGGCCTGTTTCTCTGTTAGTATAAAGTTGTTGTTACCATCCACTTGAAACTGCAGAGTATGTTGGGAATTCACATCCATGGACCCTGTTTCACCTTTTTATTCTATTTTCCAGGTGTATTTCTTATTCCCTACTCAATCATGCTGGGTCTTGTTGGGATACCAATATTTTTCTTGGAATCTTCCTTTGGACAGTTTGCCAGCCTCGGGCCTGTTGCAGTGTGGAAATCTGTACCAATGTTACAAGGTTAGAGATTATTGAATAATTAAAACTCAGCAACAATTTCAATGCATTTTAATGTTTAATTCATATTAATAAACTAGTTATAATTGAGTGATTAAATGAGAGTGTATCTGAGCCTTGCTGTCATTCTCTTTGAAAACTTTGTTATGTTACACCAAGATATGTCAGTGATTAACACTGATGTTAGTTTAGTTTCTTATTCATTAAATGCGCGTGATTGTGATTGTGTTCAGTTCACCTGGATGGTTGACTCCAAATCTCATTGTTTTTTCAGAGTCAATTTTTCCTTGGATCATTTAAAGAATGATTAGATTAGATTCCCTACAGTGCAGAAACAGGCCCTTGGGCCCACCAAGTCCACACTGACCCTCTAAAGAGTAACCCACCCAGATACATTTCCCTCTGACTAACACAACAGACAATTTAGCATGGCCAACCCATCTTTGTTTTGTGGGAGGAAACCAGAGCACCAAGAGGAAACCCACACAGACGCAGGGAGACTATGCAAACTCCACACAGACAGTCGTCCGAGGCCGGAATCAAACTCAGGTCCCTAGCGCTGTGAGGCTGCAGTGCGAGCCACTGACCAACTGTGCTGCCCTTGTAAATTGTATCAAGTTGCTGTGGTGAGATTTGAACCCATGACCCTTGAGCATTAACCTGAGCTTCTTGACTACCAAGCCAGTGACTCCTCCAGTATACCACCATCTCCAGGAAACTTGACTAGTAACATGCCCAACTATTGTAAACTAATAGCAAACTACTAGCTCAGAAATGTGTATGCTGGAGCAATGTAATGAATGTCTGTTGGGTTGCCCAATACCACAATATCATGCCCAGTTTCTGACATTGTGTTATATAACAAAAGCATTGCCACATCAGGTAAAACACCCTGGTGGAGGCAAACTCACACCATAGCAACAGCAGTTACTATCTCTTAAAGACATCATAGAGGTACATATTTAGAAAACAAATTGATGTCCAGCATGACTTTGGAAGCAGACAGTTTGGAATAGGGAGAAGTTTGTTATCCTTAAACAGCATCAGTTTTTCAGAGTACAGACAATTGTACACATCTGTAGATGGAGCATTAAGCACGAGAACAATGGAACATATTTCTAATTTTCATTAGGATGCAAATTCTTTCAAGATAAAATACATTTCTAAGATTTCCTTGGTAATAAAAACAAATTAAAATGCTAAAGAATGCCCTTGAGCTATGACAAAGGCCAGTGCATTACAGAAAACTTGAATCCTAGGAAGCTCGGTTGATGGAAGTTAATACATAATGACAATTACAAACGTCTTTGTTCTTAAGGAAAGAGCAGTATAATTTGGAGAGACAAAAATATCAGAGACACACAGCAAAAGCTGGTGTTTTTGTAAAGGCCAACTCATGGATAGCAACAAAACTGGTATGGATTTGGCATCCAGCAACACCTTCACTGATTTTACTGTTCCAAAACTTCATGCAGTTCTATTTTGCAGATCAAGGTCTAGGTGAGGCCATGAAAAGAACTCTTAAAAATCTTGTCAGAACTCAGGGAGGTACAGTGGCCTTACATTGCCAGGGATCCGGGTTTGAATTGACCCTCAGGCAACTGTCTATGTGGAGTTTACACATTCTGCCCATTTCAGATGGGTCCCACCAGGTGCTTGGGTTTCCTCTCACGGTCCAAAGATATTCATGTTTGGTGGATTGGCTGTGCTAAATTGCTGATAGCGTCCAGGGATGTGTAGGTTAGGTGGATTAGCGAGGGGAAATGGAGAGTTGCAGGGATAGGGTAAGAGATTGGTTTTGGATGGGATGCTATTCAGAGGGTCATGCAGACTCAATGAGCTGAATGGCCTGCTTCCACTCCGTAGGGATTTTATGACTTGACAAGGAGGAGCCTCACATTACTAACGTGCACAGTTTTTCTGGGTGGATCAGAAAAGTCTGGATATGATTTGGAAAGATCTTGAAGAGCAGATCAAGATAAGAATTCACTTAAGGATGAACAGACTCCACATCATTTCAAATAGACAAGAATCCTCAAGAGACTATTCACCAGTTTGTTGGAGGATGCCAAAGCAAAGGGCATGAGTGTGACTTTACTGAAGAGGAACGGCCAGAGAATATTAATGAGTTGATTATCACATTCACATGAATTAAAGTCAGTTGGAAGAAACATTTGTGCAATAAGAAGGGCCACAGTCTTGACATATTACTTGAGGATAGACAGATCTATGAAGATGTCGTGGCAGGCCAGCAACAATTACATGCTTTAGGTGCTCCCAATACTATTGCAATGGTCAGTAAAGCACAGAAATCCAACAAAAGCTCCAGCAGCAGTAGTTTGTTGCACTTTTCCAAAGTCCATGCTCTATTTTTTGATATCTGTAGCATCAAGGGACATGGCTATGTGCAGGAAATCTGTTTCCAAAAGCCAAGTCAGGCCCTTACATTAAACCAACAAGCGACTGACATGACAGTATAGAGTAATAACAAATCATCAGCAACAAGGAAACTGTTACCAAGGTGCACCAAGGCAACCACATTGATGAGGTTCAGAGTCAACCAAATGAAAGGCAAATTTTAGAAAATGAGCAGGCTTTACATGATGTTAATCTCACACTCTGTGTTGGGAGTAGAAAGCAATCAGGAGCTCTTTAATATCATGTGTCCTGAGAAGGCAGTGTGATACAAGATAAAAGCTAAAATCAACACCGGAGTTAGTGTTACCATGTAACCACTATATGGCCTCAATGACATGCACCTGAGCAAGTAATGTTCCATGGTACAGGCTATGAGAAACCATCTCTCAGTGGAGACAGCAGATCAACAATTGTATGTATTGTCAATGAGTGTCAATGCGCAAACTCTCACTGGCTTCCCGAAATATTTAGTCTAACAGATACATGGTTACCAGTATGTACAGATCTAAGTGCAGTCTCAAATCATGACATTCAAACCACACCCACCATGGCAGAACAAGTCACATATGGTGCAATTGAATTAGTCAAGAATTGGTAAAGTTATAACTTTGAAGTAGTAATTAAGCCAGGTAGCCAAGATGATTGCATATGATTTATAGAACAGCTTATCCAACATACAAAGATATTCATCTTGATCTGCACCATGATCACCTAAACTATGAAATTAAATGTGCTCTCAAGGCTGACATGTTATACTTTGGACAATGTGAATTGTTTTCATTGGGCGCAGTTTCAAATCATGCCCATGCTACCACAGGAACGCATGTGTATTGAAAGTTCAAAATGATTGGCATAACAATCCAGGGATGAATCGGGATATTCAATGACTCACGAATGCAATATATAAACAGTGGGAGACTCTATATCCATATGATATTTCATCCAATTCTTCAGCAAAGTAGCAACAGAGCTGTTCATATTGTATGGGGAGATTACTTCCTTGTGACAGATTACTTCTCTAAATCACCCATTTTTTTTGGGTGAATTAGCAGCAAAATGAGTACAAGTGTCACTGACACAATGGTGGTATTTTTAGGTTATTTGGTGTCCCAAGTAAGAATCTCCAAAATTGCTCACTGGGCAGAGAGTGAGAGTTAGAAATACAAATCTTTGGATACCAGCAAAGGTTTCTAAAATATGCAACCAGCCCAGGTCACAGAAATGTATTGCAGCTCATGATATTACATGATAAAGGAACAGAAGCCACCTCTGAACAATTTATGACAGACCAATCATGCATGAAGAGATTGAGAGTTGAACCCTCTGATGATGTTGTGTGGTAGGGTTGATTAATAGCAACCAGCAGCAACTAACCAAGTTGTCAAACAAGTGCAACAGAGATCTTCCTCTGGCACTACTTCCTCTGGCAGCTCATTTCATACATGTACCACCCTCTGTAAGAAAAAGTTGCCTATTAGGTCTCTTTTATATCTTTCCCCGTTCACTCTAAACCTATGCCCTCTAGTTCTGGACTCCCACACCCCAGGGAAAAGACTTTGTCTATTTATCCTATCCATGCCTCACATAATTTTGTAAACCTCTATAAGGTCACCCCTCAGCCTCCGACGCTCCAGGGAAAACAGCCCCAGTCTGTACAGCCTCTCCCTATAGCTCAAATCCTCCAACCCTGGCAACATCCTTGTAAACCTCTTCTGAACCCTTTCAAGTTTCACAATATCTTTCCAATAGGAAGGAGACCAGAATTGCACACAATATTCCAACAGTGGCCTAACAAATGTTCTGTACAGCCGCAACACGACCTCCCAGCTCCTGTACTCAATACTCTGACTGATAAAGGAAAGCATACCAAAAGCCTTCTTCACTATCCTATCTACCTGCGACTCCACTTTCAAGGAGCTATGAACCTGCACTCTTTGTTCAGGTCTCTTTGTTCAGCAACAGACCCCAAGACCTTACCACTAAATGTATAAGTCCTGCTAAGATTGTTCTTCAATGAGCTTTTTTCTTATTCGTTCAAGGAACTTGTTTTCTCTGGCTGGGCCAGCATTTATTGCCTATCGCTAGTTACTCATGAGAAGTAGTGATGAGCTGCCTTCTAGAACCTCTGCAGTCTATGCGCTGTAGGTTTCCCTACAATGTCCTTTGGAAAGGAATTCCAGGATTTTGACCCAGTGACTGTGAAGGATCAATGGTATATTTCCAAGTCAGCATGGTGATCGTTTTAGAGGGGATTTTTGCAGGTAGTGGTATTCCCCTGTATTTTCTGCCCTTGTCTTTCTAGATGGAAGTGGTCATGGGTTTGGAAGGTGCTTTCAAAGGAGCCTTGGTAAATTTCTGCAGTGCATCTTGTAGGTAGCACAAACTGTTGCAATTGTGTATCGATGTGAAGGGAATGGATGCTTGTAGATGTTTTGCCAATCAAGTAAGCAGCTTTGTCCTGGAGGGTGTCAAACTTCTGGCGTGCTCTTGGAGCAGGCAAGTGAGGAATATTCCATTAAACTCCTGACTTATGCCTTGTAGATGATAACTAGCTTGGGGAGACAGGAGGTGAGTTACTCCTGCAGTATTCCTAGCCTCTGACCAGCTCTTGTCACCATTGTGTTTGTATAGTAAGTCCAGTTGAGTTTCTGGTTAATGGTGACAACAAGGATATTGATTGTGGGGGTATTCATTGATGGTAACACCATTGAATATCATGGAGCAGTGGTTAGATTGTCTCTTGTTGGAAATGGTCATTGCCTGGCATTTGGGTGGTAGGAGTGTTACTTGCCACTTGTCAGCCCAAGCCTGAATATTGTTCAGGACTTCTTCAGTATCTGAGGAGTTGCGAATATTGCTGAACATTATGCAATCATTGTGAACATCCCTACTTCTGACCTTATGGTGGAGGGAAGATCATTGATGAAACAGTTAGAGATGGTTGGACCTCAGACACTAACCTAGAACATAGAACAATACAGCGCAGTACAGGCCCTTTGGCCCTCAATGTTGCGCCGATCCAAGCCCACCTAACCTACACTAGCCCACTATCCTCCATATGTCTATCCAATGCCCGTTTAAATGCCCATAAAGAGGGAGAGTCCACCACTGCTACTGGCAGGGCATTCCATGAACTCACGACTCGCTGAGTAAAGAATCTACCCCTAACATCTGTCCTATACCTACCACCCCTTAATTTAAAGCTATGCCACCTCGTAATAGCTGACTCAATACTTGGAAAAAGGTTCTCATGGTCAACCCTATCTAAACCCCTAATCATCTTGTACACCTCTATCAAGTCACCCCCAAACCTTCTCTTCTCCAATGAAAACAGCCCCAAGTGCCTCAGCCTTTCCTCATACGATCTTCCTACCATATCAGGCAACATCCTGGTAAACCTCTCTGCACCCGTTCCAGTGCCTCCACATCCTTCCTATAGTATGGCGACCAAAACTGCACACAATACTCCAGATGCAGCCGCACCAGAGTCTTATACAACTGCAACATGAGCTCAGGAATCCGGAACTCAATTCCTCTACCAATAAAAGCCAGTACGCCATATGCCTTTTTCACAGCACTATTTACCTGGGTGGCAACTTTCAGAGATCTGTGTACATGGACACCAAGATCCCTCTGCTCATCCACACTACCAAATATCCGACTATTAGCCCAGTACTCCATCTTCTTGTTACTCTTACCAAAATGAATCACTTCACACTTACCTACATTGAACTCCATTTGCCACCTTTCTGTCCAGCTCTGCAGCTTATCTATATCCCGCTGTAATCTGCCACATCCTTCCTCACTGTCAACAACTCCACCGACTTTTGTATCATCCGCAAACTTGCTCACCCAGCCTTCTAGCCCCTACTCCAGGTCATTTATAAAAATGACAAACAGCAATGGTCCCAAAACAGATCCTTGCGTAACTGTACTCCAATATGAACCTTTACCATCAACTACTACCCTCTGTCTTCTTCCAGCCAGCCAATTCCTAATCCAAACCTCCAACTCACCCTCAATGCCATACCTCCGTATTTTTTGCAGTAGCCTACCATGGGGAACCTTATCAAATGCCTTACTAAAATCCATATACACCACATCTACCGCTTTACCCTCATCCACCTCCTTAGTCACCTTCTCAAAGAATTTAATAAGGTTTGTGAGGCACGACCTGCCCTTCACAAAACCATGTTGACTATCCTTGATCACATTATTCCTATCCAGATGTTCATAAATCCTATCCCTTACAATTCTCCCTAAGACTTTGCCTGATGAACTCTTGCAGAGATGTCCTAGAGCTGAGATGACTGGCCTCCGGCATCCATATCCATCTTTCAGTGTTCCAGCTATGACTCGAACAAGTGAACAGTTTGTTCCTTGACACTAATTGATTTCAGTTTGCTCAGGCTTCTTGATGCCACACACGGGCAAATGTGGCCTTGATGTCAAGGACTGTCACTTCCACCATACCTCTGGAATCCAGCTGTTTTGTTTAAACCATGGCCAGGCACTGAGTGACCCTGGAGGAACACAAGCTGGGTGTCACTAAGCAGGTTGTTTCTGATGATTGAGAGAGTGGACTGTTAGGGCAGTAATTGGCTTTTGTGTCCAGAACATATCTGGTCAATGTTTCATGTTGTCAGGTATATGCCAGTGTTCTTACTGTACTGTAAGAGCTTGGCGATGAATTCTGGAGCACAACTCTTCAGTACTGTTGCTGTAACACTGTCAGGGCCCAAATCCCTTGCACTATGCAGTGACTCTAACTGTTTCTTGACACCAAGTGGAGTGAATTGATTTGGCTGAAGACTGGCATCTGTGATGCTGGCGACCGTCGGATGAGGCCAAGGTGGATCATCCACTCAACAATTTTAGCTGAACATTGTTGGAAATGCTGACCAAATCTAACACCCACTAAGACAATGGCAATACTAGAGGGATAGTTGTAACAACAGAATAATATTCTCTTGTCCAATTCTTGTTTAGATTCTGAACCTAATTGTAACTTTATCATAATTTCTGAACTCTGAGGATGACCTGTGCTTATATTCAAGAACAGGGAAAATAAAGTTGATGGCTTATTTTCAACTTTCTAAGTTCAGACTGGAGAGAAGCTACATCAGTCAACCATGGCTGCCTTATTTCAAAACACTGTCTCCCTCTTTCTCTCTCAAATTACATTAAACATATTCTAGTTGGAAATACATTGCAATTGAATTCAAGAGAACAATTTTATTTCAAATAAACAGTATTGTTTCTAAGCTCTTTTCCTTTGTTCAATTTTAAGGTGTTGGAGTCACCATGGTCCTTCTGATCATAATTGCCAACATTTCCTATGCCTGCATTATTGGTTACAGTCTGTACTACCTGTTTGCTTCCTTCCAATCACCCCTACCATGGGCAGACTGCTTCAGTTGGTGGGGAGCAGATGAAACATGCAGCAGGACTCCCAAAGGTACAGTGTTCACTTTGACTGGGGACATTCCGTGACTGTTCATATTTTATTCTGTTGATCTGTCATAAGAAAAGTAGCCAATGCTTTCGATAACCAACTTCATTGTGATTGTACAGCAGAGAGACTTGGACAGGATCCAGCTCCAAGGATCATGTCACTGAGTCACTGAAGTGAAAGATTGTCAATAATAATTGCTTACAGGCAAAAGAGATGCTTCAAAGAAAATCATCTCTCCTTTAGTATTGTCACTGTTGGTCATTCTCAGCTGCTTTACTCTACCTGGATTGTAGATGTAGGGAAGCTAAGGTAGTTTCAACCTTTTATTATCAGTACCTACATTACTACTGTCTGGTACAGAGTTCAGTTTTTCTCTTTGTTTTCATCTCAGGCTCATCTCCCTCAAAATCTTCATTCAATGTCATCAGTAACACAATGAATGATTTACATTCACTCCTTGACCTTTAGGATTAGGGGTCATGAGATTGGATGCTGGATTTTGAGCCTGAAAGGAAATTTGAAGATCAGGACCAGGATGCAGATTTCAAACGTTATTGGTTTTACAAATGGGAGTGAGAGTAGCAACAAGTTTCAGAACAACATGTGTGTTAAACAGAGATAGGTGGAGGGACAGATAATGTTGAGGAGGTAGGGAGGCTGCAGAAAGACTTGGAGAGTAGATGAAGAAGTGGCAGATGGAACACTGTGGCAAGTGTGGAATTATGCACTTTGGTTGGAAAAGTAGAGCGCAGAATATTTTCTAAATGGAGCAAGTCTTCGGATATCAGAAGCACAAAGGAATTTCAGAGTCCTAGTTCAGGATTTTCTTGATGTGAATATGCAGGTTCAGTTGGGTGCTGGGAAGGCAAATGCAATTTTAGAATTTATTCTAAAAGGCTTAAAATGCAAGAGCAGGAATATACTGTTGTGATCGTAAAGTATCTGTTCAGATGACTTTTGGCAAATTGCAAGCAGTTTTGGGCTCTGCTTCTAAGGAAGGATGTGCTGGCATTGGAGGAGGAGGAGGCTTACAAGAATGATCATGGGGATGAATGGCTTGTCATAGGAGGAGCAGTTAGGGACTTCGGGTTTCTGCTTGATGGGATTCAGAAGGATGAGAGGGATCTTATTGAAACTTGCAAAATACTGAAAGGCCTATATAGAGTCTGATAGGACCCGAGACACAGCCTTAGCGTGATGGTACGAAGCCTCAGAGCTGAGATGAAGGGTGTATCTGTGGGACTCATTTCTGCAGAAGACAATGGAGGCCAAGTCATTGAATATATTTAAGACAGAAAGATAGGTTCTTGATTAGTCAGGGGATCATAGGTTATGGGGAGATGGCAGGAGAATGGGGTTGAGAAACATATCAGCTATGATTGAATGGTGGAATAGACTTGATAGGTTGAAAGGCATAATGATCTTCCTATCTCTTATAGCCTTATGATCTTATTTTATTTCAAAAATGTTTAAGTTGTTTCCCTCTGAGTCAAGGAAACCAATGTGTGACCTGCAACTGGTGTCAATTTTAAGTACCAATAGCCAATGACTTACAACAGTGTTTGCCCTTATTCAATACATTGGGAGGTGCTCTTCTAGTCAGCCGACTATGTACATATTCTTGCTGCATTTTGCCTCTTAAGGGAAGGTGTGAGTCTTGGAAAACAAGAAATTCATGATTTAAATAATACCTTTTAATTTCCATATATCTGCATTTTGGACTCACATTCCTGTCTGTGACCCTGTGCATGGGTCCAGAAAGTTACTCTCAATCTTTTTTTTATTATAAAACATAATTCACAAGTTTTGAAGCCTGGAAAGTGATCGTACTGGAGTTAGGGAATCAGAAGTAATTAATTATCAGGATTAATATTCATTTTCTGATCCATTAATGAAAGCTTATCACATGGCTTTTGACAGTGGTAATGCCCCAACCTCAGACCCACAAGGTTCATTTCTAACCTCCCCCCAGAGGTGTGTCATAAAAATCTGAACAAATTGATCAAGGGATGTGGGCACCACTGTCTATGCCAATGTTCATTGTTTATCCCAAATGCCCTTAGTAATGTGGTGGTGAACCACTGCAATCTATAATAATGGTATAGCATAGATATGTATATTGTAAATATTGAGTGTTGGAACTTGTTCATAAGATGTGGATATGAAAATATAGTCATGAACATACCTAAAAAATGTGTCAATATAATATCTGAGTTAATGTGTGAGGGATTGAGACCAGGGAGTTTGAGACTTAAGCTTATAGACCAGACTGAGTAAGGAGGCTGGGGTATCGTCTTTGAGGGATGGGATGTCTGAAAGCTCAGTGATTGGCTGGTCTTTCCTGAGTGAGTCTGAATACATTAACTATCACATGGCTAGCACAGACCAAGTGGATCTGAAGGGACACATTTCGCTCCCATGTAGAAAGTTCTTTACTCATTTGTCTCTTCTGTTTGTGCTCCGCAATGCTGACATTTCTGTCAGCTTCAAACATGGTGTATGAGACACTTTTCTTAAAATCCCTAAATGATGCTGTCATTAGTGTGAACTAATGACGTGGAATACAAGGAGGGAGCTCAGTACATGTACCCAGCGTGTACAGTCTGGATAGAATGAAGGGCCAATTAAAACCATTCACAACCAATGGTGACTCAATGGAAATTTTTATCCACACAGCAAGAAGTTAGGATTGCATATGTATTGCCTGAGAGTGTGGTGGAGGTTACTTTTATTCAAGACATTCAAATGGGAGATCGATCATTGTTTGAAAAGGAAGGAGTTCAGAGCTACTGAGTGGAGGAACTAGGTGAAACTCTAATTTGGATTTTCACAACAGTTTGCATCATCTCATTCTGTGCTATATTAATTTAGTGATTCTCTGTGCTGTTGCAGACTGGTGCTCAACAAAAACATTGTGTCTCAGTCCCTGTGTGATTTCTTTCACATGCAGGATATGCTATTGAGTGTCATAGGATGCATCTTCATGAAATGGGAACCTTCACTGTTGATGTACCTATTTGTGTGTTAAGGGAGCTTTTGGGCCACTTGCATCTACCACTAGTACCAAACACTTTATGGAAGCCAGTAATTGAACAATGCAATTTTCTTCTATGTCATTGGATACCTCTATTGGGCACCCACTGAAAATCTACCCTCCTAGGAAACAACAGACCAGATAGAGTGAACCCACATATTGTGCCGCTTCCCCACCCTCACCCTTCAACACATACATAAGAATGCCAATGGCAGCCAGCATACCCATTTAAGACATCTCTTAGGGAGTCAATTTACGTCTGGCAAGAAAGGCCGTCCTCAAACCATCCTACCCTGGATTCAATGAGTGGACACTGGGAAGAAGAGAGGCTCTTCATTTTATATGTTCCTACCTCAGTCTATGACTCTGATTCCACCTTATGTAATGGATGAGGTTGGGTTGGGTTGCCCAGAGACCCTGATTGTACCACTAGAAATGGCAGCATTGTTCAACAAGGAGCAGTAAAGTTCTAAAACACATTCAACATTTTCTAGATCCATTTTGCAATCTTACTCTGGACGATGGATATTTTGAAGTCATTAATACAACATGGCTGCAGACGTATAATAACACTTGCCTAATTGGATCAGAAATCTCCATTCCTCACCAGGGTCCAAGTGAGCAATACTGGGAGTAAGTACATTGTTGTTTAGTATGACAGACTTTGATTAATGCTGACAAAAGAAACATTAAATCAAAACTTCCTGTCTTCCATTCATTCTGAAAATTTGCAAGAAATACTAAAGTGAAGGGAAAATAACAGGAACAAAAAAAACCCAGAAATTGTTGGAGAAACTCAGCAGGTTTGGTAGCATCTGCAGAGAGAAAGCAGAGTTAATGTTTTGGGTCCAGCAATCTTTCTTCAGAACTGGACCTGAATCATTGACTTTGCTTTCTCCCCATAGATGCTGCCAGACCTGCTGAGTTTCTCCAGAAATGTTTGCTTTTGTTTCAGATTTCCAACATTTGTTTTATGTTAGTGGAAAATAACAGATGCTGAATGAGAGGTGCATTCCGATTGGTTGACAAGTGAACTCTGATTGGTTGAGTTGTTACACTGAGGGATGTGCCCATTAGAGCTATTTGACATTTACCTGGCAGATTTTGTTTAAATTTAAACCAGGAGGTTGATAGATTGGCCAGAGCATTGCCCGAGTTAATGGCTGTCATCTATTCTGTTCATTTGAATCGGGGCAGAGCTCATACACAGTTTTTCTGTCTACAAAGACGATCCCTGTGTATTAATATACAAAGTTTCCAGTGCATGCAAGTGTGCTACACTGGAAAATCATAATTGTAGCTTTATCCTAAATTTAATGCAAGTGTAATTACATAGAACATAGGAAAGTACAGCATAGAACAGGCCATTTGGCCTACCATGTTGTGCCAAGGTTTAATCCTAATGTAAAATAAAATAACCGAACCTACGCACCCCTCAACTCACTGTTATCCATGTATATGTCCAGCAGTCACTTAAATGTCCCTAATGACTCTGCTTCCACTACCACAACTGGCAATGCATTCCATGCATTCACAACTCTCTGCGTCATGAACCTACCTCTGACGTCTCCTTTATACCTTCCTCCTAAAATCTTAAAACTATGACCCCTTGTGCCAGTCAATCTTGCTCTGGGGAAATCTCTCTGGCTGTTGACTCTATCCATGCCTCTCATGAGGGATATGGCCTCCTCTATATTGGGGTGACAGGCCACCTACTTGCGGAACGTTTTAGAGAACACCTCTGGGACACCTGGACCAACCAACCCAACAACCCTGTGGCTCAACACTTCAACTCCCCCTCCCACTCCACTAAGGACATGCAGGTCCTTGGACTCCTGCATCGCCAGACCATAGCAACACGGCGGCTGGAGGAAGAGCGCCTCATCTTCCGCCTAGAAACCCTCCAACCACAAGGGATGAACTCAGATTTCTCCAGTTTCCTCATTTCCCCTCCCCCCACCTTGTCTCAGTCCCAACACTCGAACTCAGTACCACCTTCCTAACCTGCAATCTTCTTCCTGACCTCTCCGCCCCCCCCCCCCCCCCGGCTTATCACCCTCACCTTATCACCTTCACCTTAACCTCCTTCCACCTATCGCATTTCCAACACCCCTTCCCCAAGTCCCTCCTTCCTACCTTTTATCTTAGCCAGCTTGGCACAATGTCCTCATTCTTGAAGAAGGGCTCATGCTCGAAACGTCGAATCTCCTGCTCCTTGGATGCTGCCTGTTTGCTGCGCTTTTCCAGCAACACATTTTCAGCTCTGATCTCCAGCATCTGCAGTCCTCACTTTGTCCATGCCTCTCATTACCTTGTATACCTCAATCAGGTCACCTCTCTTCCTCCTAATCTCCAGCAAGAAAAATCCGAGCTTAGTCAACCTCTCTTTGTAAGACAAGCAGCATCTTGGTAAACCTTCTTTGCACCCTCTCCAAAGCCTCTGTATCTTTCCTATAATAGGGCGACCAGAACTGGACACAATATTCCAAGTGTGGTCTCACCAAGGACTTATAGAACTGCAACAAAACCTCGCGGCTCTTAAACTCGATCCCCCTGTTAATGAAAGCTAAAACACCACATGCTTTCTTAACAACCTTATCCACTTGGGTGGCAACTTTGAGGGATCTATACACTTGAACACTAAGATCCCTATGTTCCTCCACACTGCCAAGAATCCTGTCTTTAATCCTATATTCAGCATTCAAGTTCAACCTTCCCCTTCTAAAATGCATCACTTCGCATTTAACCAGATTGACCTCCATCTACCATTTCTCAGCCCAGCTCTGCATCCTGTCTATGAGGTGCTGCAACCTACAGTAACCCTCGATACTATCATCAGCACTTCCAACCTTTGTGTCATTTGCAAATTTACTAACCCACCCCTCAACTTCTTCATCCAAATCATTTATAAAATTTACGAAGAACAGAGGTCCAAGAACAGAGCTCTGTGGGACCCCACTCAACATTGACCTCCAGGCAGAATACTTTCCATCTACAACCATTCTCTGCCTTCTGTCAGCCAGCCAATTCTGAATCCAGACAACCAAATCTCCCTGTAACCCATACCTCCTAACTTTATGAATGAATCTACCATAGGGAACCTTATCAAATGCCTTGCTGAAGTCCATATACACCACACCCACTTCTCGACCTTCATCGACCTGTTTCGTCACCTCCTCAAAGGACTCAATAAGATTTGTGAGGCATAACCTGCCCTTCACAAAGCCATGTTGACTGCCTTTAATCACACTATGCTTTTCAAAATAGTCATAAATCCTACCCCTCAGAATTCTTTCCAAAACCTTGCTGACCACAGATGTAAGACTGACTGGTCTGTAATTGCCAGGGATTTCCCTATTCAATCTGCCATGTTTTATCGCCCACTCTTTTACTCTGCCTGTATCCCTCCAGTCTCTGTGTGTCATCCTCACCATTTGCCTTCCCATCTATTTTCATATCATCCACAAACTTGGCGATAGTCCATTCATTTTCCTCATCAAAGTCATTAATATATTGTAAATAATTGTGGCCCCAGCACTACAGCACTCCATTAGTTATAGGCCATCCTGAAAATGCCCCCATTATCGCAAATCTGTCTTCTATTAGTTAGTCATTCCTCTGCCTGTGCTATTATCCTTCCTCCAACACCGCAGGTTCTTATTAACGAACCAAGTGCATAGTATTGAATGTGTTTTCAAACTCCTCCTCCACAAATGGTGGGATTGTCCTGTGAGAAAGTGAGCACTGCAGATGTTGGAGATCACAGCTGAAAAATGTGTTGTTGGAAAAGCACAGCAGGTTAGTCAGCATCAAAGGAGCAGGAAAATCGATGTTTCGTGCATAAGCCCTTCTTCAGGAATCAGATTCCTGAAGAAGGGCTTATGCCCGAAACATCGATTCGCCTGCTCCTTGGATGCTGCCTGACCTGCTGCGCTTTTCCAGCAACACATTTTTCAGGATTGTCCAGTGAGGAATTTTGTGTGTCTGAATGAGATAATCTTTCATTCTTCTAAACTCTAGATCCTAAAACTACCTCTCTGTTTTAGGAGCAACCGTTTTACACAGCTCGCATTTGCCAAGATTTCTGCAAATCTGCCTCAACTTGAAAATAAACAGCATTTTTCCCCAAACCCAAAAGACTTCAGAATCTTCGATCTGAGAGACAAATGTACGGCTCTGTTTATTTTGTTCCCTTGTAATTATTTGAACACTCAGGATTATCCAGTAAACATAGTTCAGTTTTAGAATCTCAATTAATATTAAACACTGTATTGTGAATTTGTATTTGCAGGCTGGCTTGGTACAGTTAGCATGTTTTTCATGGGAACAGTTGAGTGAATTATTGATACGATCCATCAGTCTTTGGGATATATAACATTGAAACATGGCATCACACCAGCACTAAAATTAATATACCACATTATTTATTTGTTCTAAGCAAAACATCTTGTTGGTTTAATATCAGCATCATGTTCGTAACAAAAATAGTAACAATGTGAAACAGTTGACTTCAACTCTTGATCAAACATTGGAGATACCTTGCCCTTTCAGACCTGAGGACGACTGGGCACTTCCAGGCCTGCCTTAGGGCCTGTGATGTCTGGTTGGAACATACATTGAGGGATTATCTGATCAGTGGCCATTACCTGCAGGGTGCTTGAGAAGTGCCCTACTTCAACATTACATTTACATGGCCAATAAATTTACAAGGTTGCTGATCATGCCCATTTTGCAGTATATGAAAACATAGGAATCTCAACATGTGTACTGACTTCTGAAGGTAGATCTTTGGTATATAGGAGTAGAGAACCCCTGGCTGATTTCCCAACTAGAACTCTAGCTTAGGAGATTAATTTGACTGTTCCATTTCAAGTGTAAATTTGAGCATAAGATGGAGCCCATTAAGGCATGCCACGAATTTTTTCATGCAGTTGCAGATTCAAATATAGCAAACGCACCCACATTCTGTTTGAATAAGATGTAGAAAGAGAAAAACATAAAGGACATCAAACTTCAGTAACCATTCTCTCATTTAAAAGTAGGACTTATTCTGTAACAACTGAATATTTTTAAAAGCCCTGTATATTGCACTAAATACTCAGATGCATTGAGCACATAGTATCTATGTGTAATAAACAGTACCCTTATGAAAAATATTTTCTCTTTTTTTAACTCAGTCAAGCAGTTTTACACCGTACAAGTTCATTGGATGAGACTGGGGAGATAGTCTGGCATTTAGCCCTCTGTCTGCTTCTAGCCTGGCTGATGGTTGGGACAGCATTTTTGAAAGGAATCAAATCTTCAGGAAAGGTAAATGACTGGTGATGAAGACAGTTACAACTACTAACAAAATACAGATTCCCTGTAAGAATAAAACTAGAATTTATTGACTGTTGTGAAGTGCATAGTTTATATCCTTGGTGATGTTAACAGTTCCTGCAAGGTATAGAGAACAGAAAATGAACTAGTGTGCAGTAATCCTTTGTAGCTTCCACAGAGCATGGTTACCCTTTGAAGGGATACAGGCTTGAAGAGGAGCAGATATGACACCTCATGCTGCTCAATCACCTGCCAAGTGTTCAGCCACAAACTGTGTGGGCCCTGCTCTGAACAACACAACAATCAGAGAAATGACGAGGCTGAAATAAGTGTGAAAAAAAGTGTGAAGAACAGTCACAAATTGTAATATCCACAACTGAAATTGAACATAATTAATTTCTAGCACCAGCAATGCCCCCAAATTCCTGAATGTGTCCCTCATTCTAAGGGTTTCAGTCACTGACACAGGGACTGGAGGAAATTCCAATTGCTGCGGAAGGCTGGGCAGGACTGGGGGAAGGGACTGAGCAGATTAGGGTCAGGGTTTTATTTACCATTTGTCTGGACTATTAGAGTAGGAAAGAATCATGAAATATGAAGTGTTGAATATATTCATGAAGTTCTCATCAATTCTCCTGAATACATCTGTCATTTCCCTGAATGTGATTAATTATAAAACTAAAAATAATATTGTAGAATTTAAACTTATTTCCAACATGTAGCTCAGTGTTAAATATCCCCATCATGTAGCCAACTGTCTTCTGATTCACTCTTTGTTTA
The DNA here is from genome assembly GCF_020745735.1 of Hemiscyllium ocellatum. Lineage (NCBI taxonomy): Eukaryota > Metazoa > Chordata > Chondrichthyes > Orectolobiformes > Hemiscylliidae > Hemiscyllium > Hemiscyllium ocellatum. The sequence continues at coordinate 50,586,785 of NC_083411.1, read as the reverse complement.
TATTCCTATCAGTTTACAATCAGCTGGATCCAATAAAGTAAATGTTGTACCACTAATACAGGAAAATCTTCCAATTTATTCTCCATTCTCAGGTTGTTTATTTCACTCCAATTATCCCGTATGTGGTTCTGACGATACTCCTGATCCGAGGGGTTACCCTGGAGGGAGCCTCTAAAGGAATTGAATTCTACATCGGAAGCCAGTCAGACTTCTCCAAACTGGCTGATGCTCAGGTAAGCTCAACAACAGAATCAATTGAATTTCAAAAATCACTTTTTTTTATTTAACTGTTCCTTCTTTTATTTTGTCTGATTGAGGTATTAAAATTTAGAATTGAAATGTACCTTTCAGTCTTTTGTTTGTATTTGGAAAGATCATTTTGCACATTCTGCGAAAAGCTAGCTGTGACTTTGTGATGAATTCTAATGAGTTAGTTTATTGTTGTAATCATCTTGGTATGAGCAGGAGGGAATCAATGCTAAGGGCTAGGATGATGAGATTAGATACAACTGGATGAGATCGGCAGTGGGATGCAAAGGATTGTTTATTCTCAGTGCCTCTTTCTTTCTGAAATCATGGATTGATTCAGTAATCAGATTTTCAGTTACAATCACTTATGAGACTATGTCATCAATATTTGTTCAATATACATTGGTGGGATATGGGCATTGCTGGCTGGCCAGCATTCATTGCCCATCTCTACTTGCCCTTGAGAACGGCAAAGCTGTGATAGTCCATTTGACATCGCCTGACCTGTTTAATGTCAATGATATTTGGAGTTTATCGAGAAGTGGGAGATGGCATTGTCACAATATCATCTGTACCTGAGATGTGACTACAGAGAGAAAGCAACTGAGCATCTGCTTAACCAAGTAAATTGTTTGATTGCAAAATTAACAGCACATGAACTGTGATAGTGAAGGAAATGTAACTCTCAATGAGTGAACTTAGAGTAGTTCAGAAATAAAATGCAAAATTTTATGCCCTTCCAAATGACAATTTGGGAGCAATGGGACATGAAATTGGGTGGGAAAGCATTAGTTTGTAGCTTCTTGTCATTCATCTATCGTGGTGGCATGAGATTCATGGATGGATTTTGATGCTCTGCCATTACTTATGGTGGTTGATAGATTGGCCAGAGCATTGCCCGAGTTAATGGCTGTCATCTATTCTGTTCATTTGAATCGGGGCAGATCTCATACACAGTTTTTCTGTCTACAAAGATGATCCCTGTGTATTAATATACAAAGTTTCCAGTGCATGCAAGTGTGCTACATTGGAAAATCATAATTGTAGTTTTATCCTAAATTTAATGCAAGTGTAATTACATAGAACATAGGAAAGTACAGCATAGAACAGGCCATTTGGCCTACCATGTTGTGCCAAGGTTTAATCCTAATGTAAAATAAAATAACCGAACCTACGCACCCCTCAACTCACTGTTATCCATGTATATGTCCAGCAGTCACTTAAATGTCCCTAATGACTCTGCTTCCACTACCACAACTGGCAATGCATTCCATGCATTCATAACTCTCTGCGTAATGAACCTACCTCTGACGTCTCCTTTATACCTTCCTTCTAAAATCTTAAAACTATGACCCCTTGTGCCAGTCAATCTTGCTCTGGGGAAATCTCTCTGGCTGTTGACTCTATCCATGCCTCTCATGAGGGATATGGCCTCCTCTATATTGGGGTGACAGGCCACCTACTTGCGGAACGTTTCAGAGAACACCTCTGGGACACCCGGACCAACCAACCCAACCACCCTGTGACTCAACACTTCAACTCCCCTCCCACTCCACTAAGGACATGCAGGTCCTTGGACTCCTGCATAGCCAGACCATAGCAACACGGCGGCTGGAGGAAGAGCGCCTCATCTTCCGCCTAGGAACCCTCCAACCACAAGGGATGAACTCAGATTTCTCCACTTTCCTCATTTCCCCTCCCCCCCACCTTGTCTCAGTCCCAACCCTCAAACTCAGCACCACCTTCCTAACCTGCAATCTTCTTCCTGACCTCTCCGCCCCCACCCCCCCTCCGGCCTATCACCCTCACCTTATCAGCTTCACCTTAACCTCCTTCCACCTATCGCATTTCCAACACCCCTCCCCCAAGTCCCTCCTTCCTACCTTTTATCTTAGCCAGCTTGGCACACTGTCCTCATTCTTGAAGAAGGGCTCATGCTCGAAACGTCGAATCTCCTGCTCCTTGGATGCTGCCTATTTGCTGTGCTTTTCCAGCAACACATTTTCAGCTCTGATCTCCAGCATCTGCAGTCCTCACTTTCTCCATGCCTCTCATTACCTTGTATACCTCAATCAGGTCACCTCTCTTCCTCCTAATCTCCAGCGACAAAAATCCGAGCTTAGTCAACCTCTCTTTGTAAGACAAGCAGCATCTTGGTAAACCTTCTTTGCACCCTCTCCAAAGCCTCTGTATCTTTCCTATAATAGGGCGACCAGAACTGGACACAATATTCCAAGTGTGGTCTCACCAAGGACTTATAGAACTGCAACAAAACCTCGCGGCTCTTAAACTCGATCCCCCTGTTAATGAAAGCTAAAACACCACATGCTTTCTTAACAACCTTATCCACTTGGGTGGCAACTTTGAGGGATCTATACACTTGAACACTAAGATCCCTATGTTCCTCCACACTGCCAAGAATCCTGTCTTTAATCCTATATTCAGCATTCAAGTTCAACCTTCCCCTTCTAAAATGCATCACTTTGCATTTATCCAGATTGAACGCCATCTACCATTTCTCAGCCCAGCTCTGCATCCTAGCTCTGAGGTGCTGCAACCTACAGTAACCCTCGATACTATCAACAGCACTTCCAACCTTTGTGTCATTTGCAAATTTACTAACCCACCCCTCAACCTCTTCATCCAGATCATTTATAAAATTTACGAAGAACAGAGGTCCAAGAACAGAGCTCTGTGGGACCCCACTCAACATTGACCTCCAGGCAGAATACTTTCCATCTCCAACCATTCTCTGCCTTCTATCAGCCAGCCAATTCTGAATCCAGACAACCAAATCTCCCTGTACCCCATACCTCCTAACTTTATGAATGAATCTACCATCGGGAACCTTATCAAATGCCTTGCTGAAGTCCATATACACCACACCCATTTCTCGACCTTCATCGACCTGTTTCGTCACCTCCTCAAAGAACTCAATATGGACGGCACGGTGGCACAGTGGTTAGCACTGCTGCCTCACAGCGCCTGAGACCTGGGTTCAATTCCCGACGCAGGCGACAGACTGTGTGGAGTTTGCACGTTCTCCCCGTGTCTGCGTGGGTTTCCTCCGGGTGCTCCGGTTTCCTCCCACAGTCCAAAGATGTGCGGGTCAGGTGAATTGGCCATGCTAAATTGCCCGTAGTGTTAGGTAAGGGGTAATGTAGGGGTATGGGTGGGTTGCATTTCAGCGGGTCGGTGTGGACTTGTTGGGCCAAAGGGCCTGTTTCCACACTGTAAGTAATCAAAAATTTGTGAGGCATAACCTGCCCTTCACAAAGCCATGTTGACTGCCTTTAATCACACTATGCTTTTCCAAATAGTCATAAATCCTACCCCTCAGAATTCTTTCCAAAACCTTGCTGACCACAGATGTAAGACTGACTGGTCTGTAATTGCCAGGGATTTCCCTATTCAATCTGCCATGTTTTATTGCCCACTCTTTTACTCTGCCTGTATCCCTCCAGTCTCTGTGTGTCATCCTCACCACTTGCCTTCCCATCTATTTTCATATCATCCACAAACTTGGCGATAGTCCATTCACTTTCCTCATCAAAGTCATTAATATATTGTAAATAATTGTGGCCCCAGCACTACAGCACTCCATTAGTTATAGGCCATCCTGAAAATGCCCCCATTATCGCAAATCTGTCTTCTATTAGTTAGTCATTCCTCTGCCTGTGCTAATATCCTTCCTCCAACACCACAGGTTCTTATTAATGAGCCAAGTGCATAGTATTGAATGTGTTTTCAAACTCCTCCTCCACAAATGGTGGGATTGTCCTGTGAGAAAGTGAGCACTGCAGATGTTGGAGATCAGAGCTGAAAAATGTGTTGCTGGAAAAGCGCAGCAGGTCAGTCAGCATCAAAGGAGCAGGAAAATCGACGTTTCGGGCATAAGCCCTTCTTCAGGAATCAGATTCCTGAAGAAGGGCTTATGCCCGAAACGTCGATTCTCCTGCTCTTTGGATGCTGCCTGACCTGCTGCGCTTTTCCAGCAACACATTTTTCAGGATTGTCCAGTGAGGAATTTTGTGTATCTGAATGAGATAATCTTTTATTCTTCTAAACTCTAGATCCTAAAACTACCTCTCTGTTTTAGGAGCAACCGTTTTACACAGCTAGCATTTACCAAGATTTCTGCAAATCTGCCTCAACTTGAAAATAAACAGCATTTTTCCCCAAACCCAAAAGACTTCAGAATCTTCGATCTGAGAGACAAATGTACGGCTCTGTTTATTTTGTTCCCTTGTAATTATTTGAACGCTCAGGATTATCCAGTAAACATAGTTCAGTTTTAGAATCTCATCTAATATTAAACACTGTATTGTGAATTTGTATTTGCAGGCTGGCTTGGTACAGTTAGAATGTTTTTCTTGGGAACAATTGAGTGAATTATTGATATGATCCATCAGTCTTTGGGATATATAACATTGAAACGTGGCATCATACCAGCACTAAAATTAATATACCACATTATTTATTTGCTCTAAGCAAAACATCTTGTTGGTTTAATATCAGCATCATGTTCGTAACAAAAATAGTAACAATGTGAAACAGTTGACTTCAACTCTTGATCAAACATTGGAGATACCTTGCCCTTTCAGACCTGAGGACGACTGGGCACTTCCAGGCCTGCCTTAGGGCCTGTGATGTCTGGTTGGAACATACATTGAGGGATTATCTGATCAGTGGCCATTACCTGCAGGGTGCTTGAGAAGTGCCCTACTTCAACATTACATTTACATGGCCAATAAATTTACAAGGTTGCTGATCATGCCCATTTTGCAGTATATGAAAACATAGGAATCTCAACATGTGTACTGACTTCTGAAGGTAGATCTTTGGTATATAGGAGTAGAGAACCCCTGGCTGATTTCCCAACTAGAACTCTAGCTTAGGAGATTAATTTGACTGTTCCATTTCAAGTGTAAATTTGAGCATAAGATGGAGCCCATTAAGGCATGCCACGAATTTTTTCATGCAGTTGCAGATTCAAATATAGCAAACGCACCCACATTCTGTTTGAATAAGATGTAGAAAGAGAAAAACATAAAGGACATCAAACTTCAGTAACCATTCTCTCATTTAAAAGTAGGACTTATTCTGTAACAACTGAATATTTTTAAAAGCCCTGTATATTGCACTAAATACTCAGATGCATTGAGCACATAGTATCTATGTGTAATAAACAGTACCCTTATGAAAAATATTTTCTCTTTTTTTAACTCAGTCAAGCAGTTTTACACCGTACAAGTTCATTGGATGAGACTGGGGAGATAGTCTGGCATTTAGCCCTCTGTCTGCTTCTAGCCTGGCTGATGGTTGGGACAGCATTTTTGAAAGGAATCAAATCTTCAGGAAAGGTAAATGACTGGTGATGAAGACAGTTACAACTACTGACAAAATACAGATTCCCTGTAAGAATAAAACTAGAATTTATTGACTGTTGTGAAGTGCATAGTTTATATCCTTGGTGATGTTAACAGTTCCTGCAAGGTATAGAGAACAGAAAATGAACTAGTGTGCAGTAATCCTTTGTAGCTTCCACAGAGCATGGTTACCCTTTGAAGGGATACAGGCTTGAAGAGGAGCAGATATGACACCTCATGCTGCTCAATCACCTGCCAAGTGTTCAGCCACAAACTGTGTGGGTCCTGCCCTGAACAACACAACAATCAGAGAAATGACGAGGCTGAAATAAGTGTGAAAAAGAAGTGTGAAGAACAGTCACAAATTGTAATATCCACAACTGAAATTGAACATAACTAATTTCTAGCCCCAGCAATGCCCCCAAATTCCTGAATGTGTCCCTCATTCTAAGGGTTTCAGTCACTGACACAGGGACTCTGGGGGAAATTCCAATTGCTGCGGAAGGCTGGGCAGGACTGGGGGAAGGGACTGAGCAGATTAGGGTCAGGGTTTTATTTACCATTTGTCTGGACTATTAGAATAGTAAAGAATCATGAAATATGAAGTGTTAAATATATTCATGAAGTTCTCATCAATTCTCCTGAATACATCTGTCATTTCCCTGAATGTGATTAATTATAAAACTAAAAATAATATTGTAGAATTTAAACTTATTTCCAACATGTAGCTCAGTGTTAAATATCCCCATCATGTAGCCAACTGTCTTCTGATTCACTCTTTGTTTATATTCCTATCAGTTTACAATCAGCTGGATCCAATAAAGTAAATGTTGTACCACTAATACAGGAAAATCTTCCAATTTATTCTCCATTCTCAGGTTGTTTATTTCACTGCAATTATCCCGTATGTGGTTCTGACGATACTCCTGATCCGAGGGGTTACCCTGGAGGGAGCCTCTAAAGGAATTGAATTCTACATCGGAAGCCAGTCAGACTTCTCCAAACTGGCTGATGCTCAGGTAAGCTCAACAACAGAATCAATTGAATTTCAAAAATCACTTTTTTTTATTTAACTGTTCCTTCTTTTATTTTGTCTGATTGAGGTATTAAAATTTAGAATTGAAATGTACCTTTCAGTCTTTTGTTTGTATTTGGAAAGATCATTTTGCACATGCTGCGAAAAGCTAGCTGTGACTTTGTGATGAATTCTAATGAGTTAGTTTATTGTTGTAATCATCTTGGTATGAGCAGGAGGGAATCAATGCTCAGGGCTAGGATGATGAGATTAGATACAACTGGATGAGATCGGCAGTGGGATACAAAGGATTGTTTATTCTCAGTGCCTCTTTCTTTCTGAAATCATGGATTGATTCAGTAATCAGATTTTCAGTTAAAATCACTTATGAGATTATGTCATCAATATTTGTTCAATATACATTGGTGGGATATGAGCATTGCTGGCTGGCCAGCATTCATTGCCCATCTCTACTTGCCCTTGAGAACGGCAAAGCTGTGGTAGTCCATTTGACATCGCCTGACCTGTTTAATGTCAATGATATTTGGAGTTTATCGAGAAGTGGGAGATGGCATTGTCACAATATCATCTGTACCTGAGATGTGACTACAGAGAGAAAGCAACTGAGCATCTGCTTAACCAAGTAAATTGTTTGATTGCAAAATTAACAGCACATGAACTGTGATAGTGAAGGAAATGTAACTCTCAATGAGTGAACTTAGAGTAGTTCAGAAATAAAATGCAGAATTTTATGCCCTTCCAAATGACAATTTGGGAGCAATGGGACATGAAATTGGGTGGGAAAGCATTAGTTTATAGCTTCTTGTCACTCATCTATCATGGTGGCAGAAGATTCATGGTTGGATTTTGATGCTTTGCCATTAATTATGGTGTTTAAGTGGCCAATGAATGGCCATTGAAACATCTCCTCCCTGGTTCAGCACCTACTTGTGGAGACCAGGGGACAATCATGAGGGTTCAGTTCCCGACTCAGGCGACTGACTGTGTGGAGTTTGCACGTTCTCCCTGTGTCTGCGTGGGTTTCCTCCGGGTGCTCCGGTTTTCTCCCACAGTCCAAAGATGTGCGGGTCAGGTGAATTGGCCATGCTAAATTGCCCGTAGTGTTAGTTAAGGGGTAAATGTAGGGGTATGGGTGGGTTGCGCTTCGGCGGGTCGGTGTGGACTTGTTGGGCCGAAGGGCCTGTTTCCACACTGTAAGTAATCTAATCTAAAACAGAAGTGAAATCAAAATCCTGTTGAATCCCTATCGGGCTTCCAAAAAGGCGGAATTCATCTAAAGGCATCAACACTTTTTTGAAGGACTCTACTTCATGTAGATGGGAGGACTGGGGGGAGCTGCTGAGAGCTAAGATCCTGCCTTTCAGTTGATCTTCTCCCCCTTCCCCCCAAACCCTTCTTCCACATCAACAATAATAATGTGACTCTACGCACGTAATAGGTAATTTCACACTGAGCCAAGTTTGTAAATGTCAGGCGATACCATTTTTATAACAGCAGAGTGGTGCATGTCAGAGATATTTCTCTGAACCTCTGAGTGCAGTCAGAAATTGCTGTGGAATTTACACATAAATAACAAGGAGCATCTGGAGCCTCACCATTTAAGTATAAGATGGTTCGTTCCAAATGTGCACTCAGTTTGACATTCATACCTATTTTAAATCTAATTTAAATCATTTTTGTGATCCAAATTAACCCCAATGTATGCAGTTTACATTTTGCTTAACAGACTGCAGTGCAGAAAATAGCAATGTCTTTGCAGAAGATCAGATTTTTGGTCCAGTGGGGTTTTATTTCTGCTATGAGTCAATTTTGGAGGGAAAATCTTAAAGTTGGCAGCAAGTAGTCAAAGGAAAATCAAATGATGGCCCTCCTATTAAGTGAGATGATGTTGATCAGAGCTAGTTTAATTCAGTCAGATCACATTGAGCTGCTGGACTAACTCACACTATGCTTCTTGTGGTCAATGTAGTTTTTCAGTTGAATGAGTTCAAGTGAAATCGTTCAGCACTGATGAATTCTCCCTTCTATTTATCAGGTCTGGAAAGATGCTGCAACACAAATTTTCTACTCGACATCAGTGGGTTGGGGCAGTTTAATCACATTGTCATCCGACAACAAATTCCACAACAACTGTTACCAAGATACCATCATTGTCTGTGTTGTTAATTGTGCTACGAGTGTGTTTTCGGGATTTATCATCTTCTCCACTCTTGGACACATGGCTCATGTGCAAAACAAGCCCGTTTCAGAGGTTGCACAGTCAGGTAAATACAAAGTTAACCATACTATTCTGCTGCAGGATGGCACATATGTGTCATTTGTTAGACATCGATGGGGTACTAGAGGACACCTGGGCCTGAGTGTAATTTGCCCAAAAGAGCATTGAGTCAATGGGATTAATGGAATGAGAAAGGAACAGAAAAATAATTGAGAATGATAGTAACAGGGCAACAGGCAAACATAAGACAGGTGCTCAGAGAATTCAGTAACAGAAAGATCAACTTTTCCTACATTATTGGAATTGGTGCACAATGAAGTTCTCATGGAATGATTGTGTTTATTAGTGGCTTCTATTTCCGGATTTATTTTGATGTTAAATAAAAGTTGGGTTGATAGCTAGGGAATGGTAGAACAATTATTGCGTGGCAGTGATTAGATTACTGAACAACCTGAGTATCTGTCCAGGGACAACCATGCCAACCACCACCACCTGCCTCCTCCTATTCATTCTCCCAGGATAACTCTGCCATCCTGGAAGCAAGATTTGAGAGATTCAGCAAACCTCTAGTGATTTTGAGATGTACTCCATTTGAACTTGATTTGACACCTTCAGGAAGCCAGTGGTTTGATCCACCATGTTCCTGTTGATAGCAAGTGTTCCATTGTACACCAGCTTGAGTGGCAAGGAAGAACCACCAGCAAGGACAGGTCTGGATATTCCAGTTGTTCTGAACTCCTTGTCACTGCCCCCTTGTTTGACTGAGGCTGGAGGAGTGCATTATCTCCCACTCATCCACTACTCCATTGATAATAGCATGCATGTAAATGTTTTATCCAGTAACCACCATGGGCAATGATATAACTTAGCTAGAATGGGTTTTAACTTAGAAGATCTATCAACCAGGTTTCTCTGAGAATCCAAGATGGCGGCAACCCAGCAAGTCTGAGTCTACAGTGCTCCTCCCAAGACTTGGGCAAAGAGGGTCGCCCACCCCCACCACACTCACCAAATCATTTAAAATAGTTTTTACTTAATGTAATTAGTTGTTTAGTATTGAATTTAAACAATTTCATCTCCAGTAAAAATGACTAAAGGGGAGCCTGCAGCTCTCAGCAAGCAGGAACCCCTCCCCAACCCTCTCCAGCTGCAGAAGAGGCGTCCGCAAGCGCCCCGAGGGGCTTACTTTTGGTGGCGAGCCTCGTGGGAGTAATATCCAAACTTGATGCGAAGATTGACGCTTTTATAGAAGAATCCTGAAGCCGATGGGACTCACTCTCGGCCGCGCTGCAAAAGCAAGACATCAAGGAAATCGAGCGCTGAGTCGGAGGGGCGGAGCTAAAGGCCGCGACCTCCGAAACTACAGCACAATCGGCCGTGAATCAGGTCCGGATTCTCGAACAGCGAGTCTGGACCTTAGAGAATCACATTGACGACCTTGAAAATTGAGGCTGTAGAAAAAATATTCATTTGCTGGGCCTTCCCGAACGGGAAGAGGAAGGCCAGCTTACAGTGTTCCTTGAACAGTGGCTTCCACAGCTTTTAAATCTGGAGGCTGGATCAGGCCAGGTAAGGGTGGAATGGGACTACTGGGTTGCAATACGCGGATCCGGCTCAAACCAGCGTCCCCGCCCGGTCCTGTTCTGGTTGCAGAGTTATAAGTAGAGGCAGAAACTTTTAGAAGCCTCCAGAAATCTTGGAAAAGATCTCCAAGCCATGATCGAAAAAGGATCCAAGATCATGTTATTCCAGGACTTTTCCCCAGCTCTGGTCTGAAAGATGAAGGTGTTTGATGAGGCGAAGAAGTGTTTAAGGGACTTAAGTATTCAGTACTCCTTGCGATACCCAGCGACGCTACGCTTTAACCATGAAGGGTCAATGTATAACTTCGGATTGCTGGAAAAGACCAAGGAATTTTTGGACTCTCTTAGATAAATTGTAAGAGATAATTGATGTTGGTTTGCTTTCCCCCAACTCCGGTTTACATCCCACCCTCCCTTTTTTTTAATATATTAATCATTTTTTTACCTTACTGTTTAATATTATCTTGGGGGTGGGGAGAGGGATTTATTTATTTGTTCTCTACTTAACGATTTTCTCCACCTCCTTGTTTTTTTTATTTTATATATATATAGGCTGGGGGGTCTAGTTAATGTTGGTGCGGGGAGGTGGTTACCTTATACTATTTTACCTCTGTCTCTAGGAGCGGGGTTGTTTTCCCTTGTTATTTTGTATTATTATATTTAATTATTACTTGTTGAGGTTGTAATTTCATAGTTATATATGTTTATACATGGTATTAACATTACCAAATATATCCAGGTGTTGGTGTAGGTTGGATGGGGGGGGCGGAGTAGGGTGCTCACTGTTAACTCTAGTTCTGTAGTATATTTGAATTTTCTTCATCCTATTGAGGAGCGCCTGGGTCAAGGGTGGGGCACTGGTTTGGAGGGGATACAATAGACTTTTGGAAAGGAAGTGATACCCCCTGGGAACAAGGGGGAAAATCTCCATTTAAATACGTTTTATATATTTTTTATTTCAAAATAGTTTTTTTATTTTACTGTTGTGAGTGTATTAGAGAGCCTTTATTTTTGTGAATTTTATATGCTTTATGCTCGGGATGTTCTGGATAGGGTTTCCCCTCCCGAGGGATCTCGGATTTGCCTGGACGATTATGGTTGATCAGTCAGTTAAATGGTGCACCTGGAATGTCAAGGGGAGTAATTCACCAGTCAAAAGGAAGAAAATATTATCAAACCTCAAGAAAGAAAGGGTTGATATAGCTCTCCTACAGGAGACACACTTATTGGATAAAGAACACTTGAAATTACGACAGGGTGGATTTGATCAGGCCTTTTTTTCTTCTTTTAGCTCAAAACGCAGGGGAGTTGTTATTCTTATTCGGAAGAATTTCCCTTTCAAAATCCTAAATCAGATAAAAGACGAATCTGGACGATATATTCTGATTAAAGCCATTATAAATGGAGAGAAATATGAGATTTTAAATTTGTATTGCCCCCGGCACTTCCTTTTAAATTTATAATGGAAGCCTTCTCAAAGTTGATGGCTCTCGGTGCCCGTCATACAATTATAGCGGGAGACTTTAATTGTATTATGGATCCGGAAATAGATAGGATTCCCAAGAGTACTGCAGGAGTATCTCCCAGATCTAGACAATTGGTGGACTTGAACAAAGAGTTAGGACTAGTAAATATATGGAGATGCCTTCATCCACAGGGCAGAAATTTTTCTTTTTACTCCAATCCACAAAATGCCATACCAGAATTGATCTGTTTTTTGCCCCTCGATTTTTTAAAATTCCAAATCATCCTGTAAAATAGACAGTATTACAATTTCTGATCACGCTGCTGTATATATGGAAATCAAGGCGAGGAACAATGAGACATCACCCTGGCATTGGCGTATGGACCCCTTCCTGATGAAAGACAGTAAATTTGTAAAGTACTTCTCTCAAGAATTTAAAACTTTTTTAGAAATTAATTTAGGTATGGCTAGCAACCAATCAATGATGTGGGAGACCATCAAAGCTTACGCACGAGGTTTGATGATCTCATACTCAGCGACCCAGAAAAAATTAAAGGGAGAACAACAGCGTCTGCTCGAAGCTCGCTTAAAAGCAGCTGAAACAGCATACGCTGACAGACCTTCTATTATCAAATTGCAAAGGATTATGGCCCTTAGGACAGCTTTAAACACCACGCTTACCCAAACGGCTAAGAGGGAAATATTATTTGCAAAACAAAGGTCATATGAATTTGGTAAATACTTAGCATTTCTTGCAAAGAAAAAGAAGGCCCCTCAAATATCACGTCTATCAAGGAAAGTACTGGTATTTTTACTCATGATCGTAAAAGGATTAACGCAATCTTTAGAAAATTTTATTCTGATTTATATAAATCGCAGGATTGTGAAGACAGGACTTGGAGGATGCAATCATTTTTAAAAAACTTGACCTTTCTGGACCTAACTCAGGAACAGATATCGGTCTTGAATGTTCCCCTAACAATCCAAGAAATACTTGACACAATCAGGCAACTTCAGAGCAGTAAGGCACCTGGCCCAGTTGGCTTTCAAGCTGAATTCTATAAAGAATTTACAGGAATATTGGCTGGTCCACTTATGGACATGTATACCTACTCATACAGTCAGGGCTGTCTCCCGCCTTCACTGAAAGAGGCAAATATCTCTTATCCTTAAAAAAGGAAAGGACCCAGAAGATTGTGCATCATACAGATCAATATCCTTGCTAAATGTAGATTTTATAATCCTCTCTAAAACGTTAGCATTGAGGCTAGAAAGGGTATTGCCACATATCATAAAGGAGGATCAGACGGGGTTTATTAAGGGCTGTAGATCATCCAATAATGTTAGAAGGGTTTTGAATGTGATTCAAGCCTGCCATCAGGGAAAGATACCAGGAATAGTAGTCTCATTAGATGCGGAAAAGGCATTCGACAGGGTTGAATGGTCATATTTGTTTTACACATTGGAAAGCTTTGGCGTTGGAAAGGTGTTTACCAAATGGGTCTCAATACTGTATAGTGATCCCAAAGCAGTTGTGATTACCAATGGATTAGGCTCGGATAACTTCAGTATGGATAGGGGCTGCCGTCAGGGATGTCCTCTCTCGCCATTGCTATTTACGCTAATAATTGAGCCACTAGCAGAAGCTATACAGGCCGACCCTAATATAACGACCCCAAGGATTGATACAGGTAAACATAAAATTACCCTTTATGCAGATGATGTTCTATTCCTCAGTAATCCTTTGATGTCCGTGCCTCGCTTAATCCAGGTTTAGTGTATTTTCAGGCTATAAAATTAATTTCTCGAAATCGGAGGCTATGCCAATGGGTGGCCTTGCTAGTATATCCCACTTATTGGACGGATCCCACTTTCCCTTTCGGTGGTCCCTGGAGGGTTTTTTATAATTAGGCATTTTTATTACCTCAGCATTTGGTCAGTTATACAAGGCGAACTTTGTGCATTTACTGGAAAGGATAAGGCAGGACCTCCAGCGATGGGGAGACCTTCCAATTTCCTGGCTAGTAGAATAGCACTAATTAAAATGAATGTCCTGCCCCGTCTCTTATACCCTATGAGAATGCTTCTGGTGATGCTGCTGAGGCTGGCACTACGTAAATCATAAGGCTGGTTGGGTTTCTTTATTTGGAATCATAGACAGCCCCTCATTAAGCTGAAGAAGCTACAGCTTCCACAGGCAAGGAGAGGATTGGATTTCCCAGATTTTAGGAAATATCAGTTAAGTTCCCTATTAAGTTACATAGCTGATTGGGTCTTGTCTGACCCGCAATCAATGTGGCTGGACATCGAGGCTTCTCAAGTAAAATGCCCACTTATTAACCTTTTATTTTCAGACAAGAGGAAAATCATTACGGATCACTGTAAAAACCCCATAATACTGAACACAATTAAAGCTTGGAATATAATGCGGCAAAATGAGGGCAACTCACATAAAACATCCCCCTATGCTCCGATAGTGGGAGCATGGGGATTTCAACTGGGGTTTACAGATGCCACTTTCAAACTCTGGAGATCCAGGAGTATCTCTTGTTTAGGGGATCTATTTAAAGAAGGGATCCTGATGTCTTTTGAACAGCTGCGTCAGAAATTCGGATTACCTAATGGAGACCTCTTTCGATACTTCCAAATTCGAGATTACATACAGAAGAAGACTACGTTATTAGATAGTCTTTATAAATCAGATAGAGAATGTAGAATGCTATGGCCAATGGGGGTATCTTCCATCAGTACTATTTATCATTTACTACATGGTGAAGTATTGGGAGATATAGACAATCTGCTTAAAATATGGGATCAGGATTTGGGACTAGAAATCTCTATAGAAACATGGAATGACATTTGGGAAAATGCCAGAAGAATCACCATCTGCAACAGAACTCAGGCTATTCAGCTGAAGATACTTCATAGGGCCCATATAGCACCGGATCGATTGGCAAAATTTAAGGCAGGAACATCTCCAATGTGTCCCAAATGTAAAATAGAGGTGGGCACTTTTGTACATTGCCTATGGACCTGTCATAAGATCCATAGATATTGGACTAAAGTAGCAACTGCTCTGACAGAAATCTGAGGAACGGAAATTAGAGTGGACCCTGTATCTCTCTTTTTGGGCTTTTCGAACTTACCCTCCCTGGATATGCACGGGAAGAGATTATTTTCTATTCTCTCTTTCTATGCAAGGAAAAATATTTTGGTAAACTGGGTGGCTGAGGGCCCCCCTGGACTTTCAATTTGGCACAGATTAGTTATGGAATGTATTCCCCTTGATTTCCTTACAAATATGGTGCACCAAAAGACCAAATTATTCCATAAAATATGGCAGTCCTTCTTGAATTATATAAATACATATATTTCGACTGTCCTAACAAGGGCTTTTATTTAATTGAAATGGCGAACCTGGCTGGTCCGAGGCCCCTTGGGAGAGGAATCCCACACGAATACGGGTTTTGTTACATATGATGCTAATACATTCCCAGCATGTATCTCACTACCCAATTTCTGTGTTATCCGTTGGGTTTTTGTTTGTCTTAATTTAATAATGTAAGAGACTTAATTCTGCACTCTGGTTAGTTGGAGGTTAGATTAGTAGTTAGTTCAGTTTTTTTTGTCGGTTTTTTTTGTTAAATTTTGATTATTTATTTAAGATTTAATTGTATATCAATGTTTATGCTTGGGTTTTTTTTATTTTGTAAACTTGTAAAAATGTTAAATTTTCAATAAAAATACCTATAAAAAAATAAGTTTCTTTAAAATTATTGATTCCCATTGAAAGTAGGCACTATTCAACAAATGTACAGAACTGATTTAACATAGTTTGAGATATGAAATTACAGACCTTTGACATATCCAGTTCACAATTAAGATGTCACAATCTCACCATTCTGAATTACTGATATCATGCCCATACATTCATTCTTATATTCAGGGTGTGCCACATGGTATGTTCCAGAAGTAATTGGAATGTCTCAGCTGAGACTTTTTGAATTTGCCTCAACATCAGTGACTATACAGAATTAAATGTAGCAGTGTGTTGATTGTATGCAGGACTAATATTATCATTTGTTTTGTATCCATTGTTCAGGGTTTGCTTTGGACTTTATTGCCTACCCAGAGGCCCTTGCACAGTTGCCATGGGCAACTTTATGGTCCATTTTATTTTTCTTCATGCTGCTCACTTTGGGACTTGATACACTGTTTGCAACTTTTGGTAAGAATGACATCTTTTAAGTTCAACAATAATGTTACTTAATTTAACCAATCTCTTTCTACTTCTATAAAAGGAACTTATCTAAGCTATAATGTTTAGAGCTACTGCTGATGATTGTAATGCATGAGAAAACAATGTTACTCTATAGTCAAATTCTCCACAATGTCTTAATGAAACCTCAGCTTGGTTGAATGAAGTGTGTTCCAAGTTGTAGGAAAGAAATATTCAGGTCATTGTTACCTAACATCTGGAAGATTTACAGTGGAATTCATGTTTTTTAAAAATCTGCATTCATGTTCAGTCGCTGTTCACAATTTTGTTTTTCTTCATTCATTCATGGGATGAGATCATTGCTGGCTAGGCAGCATTTATTGCCCATCTCTAATTGCCCAGATGGCAGTTAAGAGTCAACCACATTGCAACAGGTCTGGAGCCACATCTAGACCAGACCAAGTAAGGATGGCAGCTTCCTTCTCTAAAAGACATTAGGAAATCAGGTCAGCTTTTCCAACAATCAATTCATGGTCATCATTAGATTCTTAATTCCACCAACTGCCGTGGCAGGATTTGAGCCTGGGTCCCTTGGACATAATCTCTGGATTAACAGTCCAACGGTAATACCATTAGGCCATTGCTTCCCCTTTCCTTGTTCTTTCTGTTGTATCATACAACTCATATTTCTGTTTCTGCTGCCAAGTTCTAGGTGTCTCAATATAATAACTATCATTTTTGATGTACATCTAGACCCTTCTCATCAGGAACAGGATTTGTTAAAATGTATTGAGCAGCAATTATGTTGTGATTCAGTTAACAGACTAATCTGGAGGCTTGGATAAATGACCTGGAGACATGAGATCAACCCTCACCTCTATGTCAAAAAAGAACTGCAGATGCTGGAAATCAGAAATTGCAGGAAGAACTCAGCAGGTTTGGCAGCATCTGTAGAGAGGAAGCAGAGTTAATGTTTTGAGTCCAGTGACCCTTCTTCAAAAAACAGCATTCTGAAGTAGGGTCACTGGATCTGAAATGTTAATTCTGCTTTCTCTCCACAGATGCTGCCAAACCTGCAGAGTGTTTCCAATAGTTTCTGGTTGTGTTTCACGTCAGTGTCTGAGGAATTTGAATTCAATCAAATAAACCTGGATGAAATAACATTGCTGTCAGTAATTTTGACTGTAGAGCTATCATTGCGTCAAAAAAACCCATCTGACACCTAATGCCTTTTATAGAAGGAGATTGTGTGTGAGAGACCTTCTTGAAAACCTCAGAACCATAATCATATGTTAGACCCTGGAACCCTTGATGTGCATTTTGCTTCAATGCTTTATGTTATTAAAGAATCCAACAGAATATTTATTGCAGCTCACTATTATATACAAACATTATATTCATGTACGCTTCTCAGTGAGTATGAAAGTACTCAATTACAACATGCAGCACAGTTTGTCAGTATGTCATGCTTGAAGTGGCCCAAGTCAAGATAGTTTCTGAGACCTTTCTGCTCTTAAGTCACATAATTATGCAGGGTTTATATAATGTCTTACAGGTTATTATATTAGATAAGATTCCCTACTGTGTGGAAACAGACCCTTTGGCCCAACAGGTACACACCAACCCTCCGAAGAGTAACCCACCCAGACCCATTCTCTTACGTTTACTCCTGACTAATGCACCTAATACTACAGGCATTTTAGCATGGCCAATTCACCTAATTTGCACATCCTTGGATTGTGGGAGGAAACCAAGCATCCGGAGGAAACCCATGCAGACATCACAACCCACACTCATTCCACACAGACAGGCACCCAAGGCTGGAATTGAACCTGGGTCCCTGGCACTGTGAGGCAGCAATGCTAACCACTGAGCAACCTTGCTGCCCCACAGTGCTGTGGTAACATGTTAATTGTGAGGCATGAAACAACAAGCCTCTCTGAAATAAAGTGGCAAGCCACTCAGTTGTGGCTCATTGCTCCGATAGGAAAAATAAACCAGATGAACTGCCTGGCATCAGAAACAGCAAAGGTACAATCTTCCCAATCAGTGTTGCAAACTCTTCTGCAATACAATCTGAGAGAGTTCTCCCACACATTGTTGAACCAAATGTCTAATATTGTCGTTCCCACTGAATCACAGCCTATAGCCCACATCTCAGAATCTTCTATCACCCACCCTGAGATGGTGAGTTACTTTCAGGAGACATTAGCAAGCCTCCATTTTCCAAACATTGCTCTGATACAATTCTGCCCATAGACAGAGAAATCTCTCCCCATTGGCTCCTTCAGTTCTCTTGGCTGCCATTTCTCTGGTGGTGGATTTATCTAAGACTTGGTATAAATCATTAATTAATCACTGATAACTCTTGTTTTCAATAGAAACAGTAATAACAAGCCTGCTGGACCAGTTTCCTGAGTTCCTTTGGCCAAAGCGTCTTTATCTGACAGCTGGTCTTTGTTATTTTATTTCCTTGGCCTTCTGTTTGTAACACAGGTAAGTTGTAGCTTAGTCATTTGCTATGTTTCCACATGAGCAATCAACCCTCTCTAGACAAGGATACTCAGTAAAATGAGACACTGTTTCATAAATCACAAAGAATTAAGTTCAGTCTAAATAAGCTCCCAGCATTTAGAACCCCACTGCTGGTTTGGTTTTGGACCAGGGGTGGTGATAAAAATGGATAATTGGCAGTCCAGAATAAGAAGAATTAACTGGAGGAGAGCTGACTTCAATGGGCAAAGAATGGAGCTGAGCCAGAGAGACAGGAACAAAATTATGGTGGGAAAAACAGTCACTGAACAAAGGGCTATGTTTAAAATAGACATGATTCAGGTACAATCAAGGTATGTTCCCTCAAAAAGCAAAAGGAGAACAAACAAATGCAGAGCTCTGAGGATGAACAAAGGAGATAGAATACAAAATGAAGAAGAAAAAGTGAGTTTATGATGAGTGTCAAGACAAAAACTTCAAGCAGAACACTAAGGTTCAAAGGGGAAGTGAAAAGCATATTGGAGAAGTGAAAGGGGTTTAATAAGAAGATTAAGGTCAGAGGTAAAGCCACCATGGGCCTCCTGGGCCACAGAGAGGTGACGAGTGATGGTTTAATGTGAGAATCACCACACCTCAGGGAAGGGGAGAGGTTGAAACTTTGTGGTATCTTCAGCTGGTGCAGGAATTGAAACGCACCTCTGACATCTCTCAGCATTTCAAGACAGCTGTCCAGCCAAATGTACTAACTGATGAGAAAGCACTGATGAGAAAGCACTGTCAGCCAAACATATCAAGGAATTCCAAAGTCTTCTATAGGCACATTAATAGCAAAATGAGGAGTTGAGTCAATTAGGGTAAAAAAGGTGGTTTACACAGTGAATCATAGAATCCTATAGTACAGAAGAGGACCTTTGGCCCTCAAGTCTGTACAACCAAAATGATATTAATTCTACATTAATCTCACTTTCCAGCACTTGGCCCACAAGTTGAAATATAGGACATATGGAGACAAGAGACATGACTAAGGCGTTAACTGAATACCTTGCACCTGTCTTTACCAAGGAGATGGAAGTGACACCAGTTATAGTAATGGAGGAGGAAGCTCTATAACGATAAAGATCAATATTCACCAGGAAGAAGTTTTGAGTAGGCAATCAATACTTAAATTGACAAGGTCCAGAAGCAGGTGTCATGCATCCAAGAACATTTAGGGAAGCAAGTGTCGAAATTAAAGCACCACTGACCATAATTTTCCAGCCTTCCCTAAACTCAGGGGAGGTGCTGACTGGTTAGACAATTGCAGACGTTACGCCTTTATTTGTAAAAAAAACCTATGAAGGTAAGCCCAGCAATGACAGACAATTCAGTGTAACTTCAGTGGTGGATAAAAATCTGGAAACAAATATTAATGACAGAATCAGTTGAGGCATAGATAAATATGTGGGTTAATTCGGAACAGTCAGCGTGGATTTCTAAAAGGCAAATCATGGCTGACAATTCTTGAAGAGGTAATAGAAAGGATCGATGAGGGTAATGTCATTGATGTGGTGTACGTGAACTTTCAAAACTCACTTTAAGCAATGTTACACAGCAGACTTATGAAGAAAGTTATAGCTCATAGTATAAAGGAGATAATAGCAGTCTGGATACAAAATTGGCTGGGTGAAAGAAAATGGAGAATAGTGATCACCAAATATTTTTTGGGTTGTAGGAAGGCTTGTAATGGAGTTCGCCAGAGATCGGGATTGGAACAAAAACAGAAATTGCTGGTGAAACCCAGAAAGTCTGGCAGCATCTGCAGGGAGAAAGCAGAGTTAATGTTTCAAGTCCAGTGACTCATCATCAAGAAATGGTAACTCCACTTTCTCACCAGAGATGTACCGTAGCTGCTAGGTTTCACCAGCAATTTCTGTTTGTGTTTTTGATTCAGATGTCCAACATCCATCGTTCCTTGTTTTACATCAGTTGTGGGAGCCCTGCTTTTCCTGCTTTATTTGCAGGGTATAGACCTTGTCTTGTAAGGGACAGTTTCAAAGTTTGGAGATGACATGAACCTTGGAAGGATTGTAAACTCTAAGCAAGAGAGTTGAAAAGTCCACAAGTTCACAGACATGTTGGTGGAGTGAGCAGGTAGCTTCCAGGTAAAGCTCAATGCAAGAAGTTTGAGACGATCCATTTTGGGGGGAGAAAACATTTGTAACGTCAGGGGTGCAGTACTTAAGAAGTGCAGGAGGGGTCTGGGCAGATTTTCACAGATCATTGAAGATAGTAGGACATGTAGAGAGAGCATATGGTATCCTGGGCTTTAATAATAGAGTTATTAGGGTATAATAGCAAGAAGGTTATGTTGAACTTGTATAAGAAATTTGTTAATCCTCACCAGGTGTGCTGAGCACTGTTGTGAATGCTACAATATTGGAAGGATGTGAACACTTTGGAAGAATGCAGAAGAGATCGACAAAAATGATTCCAAAATGAGAAACTTAATGTATGTGAATACATTGGACAGATTGGATCATTCTCCTTAGAGAGGAGAGGTGGGGTCAAGAGAAGATGTGACAGACATTGCCAAACTCATATGAGGTCTGAACAGAGTAGATAGGGAGAAACTGTTCCTCTTTGTGAAAGGATCGAGAATGAAATGGCTCAGATTTAAAGCGATTTGCAAATGTAATGAAGAAGATCTTTTTCACGTTCAGGTCTGGAGTGCACAGATTTGAAATGTGATGGTGAGTCAATTGAGGTATTGGTGATTATTTAATTGGAAAAAGGGTGAGAGGAAGTGGTGTGTGGCAGGAGTCATAATGCTTGCTGGGAAGCAGTGTGGACATAATGGGCTGAATGGCCACCTTCTGTACTGTAACAATCTATGATTCTGTGACTCTTTCTCTTGTTTGTTTGTGGAATGTGAGTATTGCTGGCTAAGAAGACAGTCAACAGGATGTGATTTATCCATTCCCTGCAGCCTTACAGTGCAGTGGGCAGAATAAATTTCCGAATAATGGGGCTCATGCCAATCACCAGCAGGAAGAGGTGCCATCCTTAGCAAGAGTATCCGATTGACCAGCCATTCCACTAGTGTCAGCAGTGCCACAAGCTCAGTGGTGGGCACAGCTGGTACTGCAGGCAAGGCCACATGTGGGACCAAGGAATCTATAAATCCTGGATATTGGGTCGAGGAAGGTTTGGAAATCTTTGGTTGGGATGGATTTTGCAGAGCAGTTGAGCATGATGCTATGTGTAATTGGAGTGCCCCCAAGTTGCCCCCTGAAAACAACACCCTCCCTTCTTTCCTTCCCACCATTTTATGCATGTCTTTATAAACAAAATGTGGATTCCCACCGACTTGCTTTGCAAAATCCATTTCCGACTCTCCACCCTCAGTACCCTTGTCCCTTGATGAAGATTTCCAATTCCTTCCTGAAGGATCATCATTGAGCTGAAATGTTAATCTTATTCATCTCCCTGTTGAATCTGTCTGCCCTGTTGAATAATTCTAGAATTTCCCGATTTCCATCTCAACCTTCCAGCACCTGAAATTCTTTGCTTTGTAAATCAACTTTCTTTTGTGCCTGGTGCCTGCTTTAGCTTGGTTGTGGGGAATGCAGTTTTGGAAAGTGCTCTTGCAGGACACTTGCCGAAGTGGTGAATGTTGAAGGTGTTCCTTGGTGAGTCAATTAAACAGGCTGCGTTCTCTTGGGTTGTGTCATGCTTTCTGTGTTTCACAAAGTCCATAAGCCTCATCAATTGGATCACAAAACTGTAGAATAAAAATCAGAAGGAATGGTCATCAAATTTTACAGCACTGTGGTCAGACCTTACCTTAATTACTGCGTCCAGTTCTTCCCAACAAGACAGACAGACACATGGATACTGGAGACTGTAATGCTAGGAGCCACAAGACTGACCCCTAGAATTGGGGTTTTGAGTTATGATGAAAGATTCAAGAAATTGTACTTTTAAGGCTGCAGACCAGTTCATTTTGAGAGGTGATCTTATGCGGTTATAGAATGTGATTTTACTCAGAATATTACATTTATGAGATTAGAGAGCTTGGTTTAAAATGAGGAAAAGCAATTTGAGAATTTATGTCTGGAATTCTGCAACACATGAAGAATGATTGACACACAGCACTAATTTCTGCATTGAGCAGTGGAGGCTAAAATCTAGAAATCATTGATGAAGCAATCAGACGTTGCAATATCAGGGTGTTCACCAATTATTAACGTCTGTATGAAGATGGAGTGATGACCTTCCTCATCCAGGATAAAGCTGTGGTCTCTATATTTATTGCTGCCTTTAATTCCCACGATCGCAGTAATAAAAAGAAAATATTTTGACTAATGTTGCAGATTTAATTTAATAAAGACGATTGCAATTTGAGCAGAGGGAAAGTTGATGAGGAATATGTGTCATCTGAGAATGTAGTAGAGGTCATGGGAAGGGGAGATATCAAGAGGACTTTTGTGAACATTTCATAAATATCATTAGTACAATGTTCCCAGGAAGTTAAAATAAAATATTGAAAGGCATGGAAAGATCATAATATATAAATCCAGAGAGGTGTTGCACCTGACCGAGATCACATCTGGACAGAATCATAGACTCTCTGCAGTGTGGAAATACCATTTAGCCCATCAAGTCTGCATTGACCCTCTGAAGAGCTGCGCACCCAGAACCATCCTCTACCCTACAACCCTGCGTTCCCCATGGTTAATCCGCCTAGCCTTTGCATCCCTGGACACGATGAACAATTTAGCATGGCCAATCCACTTAATCCACATATCTTTGGACTGTGGGAGGAAACCAGAGCACCTGGAGTAAACCCACACAGACATGGGGAGAACTTATAATCTCCACACAGATAGTCACCCAAGGGTGGAATCAGACTTGCATTCCTGGCATTGTGAGGCAGCACTGCTAACCACTGAGCCACCGTGCTGCTACATGCAAAATTGATTGTTTATTTCAAAAAAAAAAATGGAACACAACTAATTCCAGCCCTTCAAGGAATGAGAATAAATCGAGCAAACAGGGTATTTTGCGGTTGAGAAAAGATGAATTCTTAAATCCTTTTAATGCCTGTTTTAAAGATTTGAATGTTATGTTTTTTTTCCATTTAATGCTTTCTAATTTTCCATTTCATTTTAGGCTGGGATTTATTGGTTACATTTAATGGATTATTTCTGTACTGGATGGATTCTCATTGTAGTTGCTCTGTTGGAACTCATTGGTCTCAGCTGGATCTATGGTGGGTATGACTGGGAAAAAAAAATTACAATTGAAATGTATTTATGAGAATACTTTCACCTCTTCAGAGATAACACTACAAAATCTACACTGGATATTGTGCAGATAACTATAGGGTTTGAACAGTTAGTGAGGATTTAGACTTGAGTCAAATGAATAATGACAGAGGCAAAAGTTTAGGATTATAAAATTCATGAACTAATTTTATTGAACTATGTTTCAAAATCACAAGGCTATGATACAGATATAACAGGTGAACAACATCATGCATGTCCCACAGTGAAAAGCAAAATTTATAAACTAATTGACTTGCTATTCAATCATGCCCTCACTTGATAACTACCGCACAGCAACTGAATCCTTCCAATCCAATTAACCTGTGGCATACTTGCCTTCATTGGAAGTGGCATTGACTGTAAGGGTAGGCAAATTATGCTGCAGCTTTATGGAACTTTAGTTAGGTCACACTTGGTGTATTACGTACAGTTCTGGTCACCACAGTAGCAGATGGATGTGGATGCTTAGGAGACGTTTACCAGGATGTTGCAGGGTATGGGGATTTTAGCTATGAACTACATTTAGACAGACTGGGTTTGTTTTCATTGGAATATGAAAGGTTGAGGGGTGACTTGATAGAAGTTTAGAAGATTGTGATGGCATGGATTGAGTGGAAGGTAAGAGGTTTTTTTCCCAGGGTGAAGGGATCAATTACTCGGGGACACACTTTCAAGGTGTGGGGGGATGTTTCGAAGTGATCTACAAGGCATTTTTTTCACACAAAGGGTGGTGAGTGCCTGGAACACGCCTGCGAGAGGAGATGGTGGAAGTAGACACAATAGCAGCATTCAAGAAGCATCTGGACAAATACATGAATAGGAAGGGAATAGAGGGATACAGATCCTGTTCGTGAGGACAGTTTTATTACGGAAGAGCAAAATGTGTAAGCGCAGGCTTAGAGGGCCGATAGGCCTATTTCTATACAGTTGTGTTCTTTGTCCATTCTGACTGTTTCAAAACCCCCAAATATTCTCTTCCACCTTCATAACAGAAGCATCACATGGGTAGATTCTTAACATTGTTTCAAGACTTCTCACTTCCCTGACCACAATGATGATCCTACAGAATCAGGAGATTCCCTTAATGAGATTGTTCCTGTGAGTGTCTTGATCATCATAGAGATTAGGAACATTAATATGCTTCCTGGTCCTTTATCTTGGGACACAGGAATAAGAGTAGGCCATTCAGTCCATCAAACCTGTTCCCCTATTTAATACCATCATGGTCAATCAACACTCCAATGTCTTTTATCTGTGCTATCCATATCCATTCATTCCATTGGACAAGTTTCTTGATCATTTTCTTGCCCTTATGGTGCCCTAAGAATACAGCCAAGGGAATACTATTTACTGATTACCTGTTTACAGGAATTAACATTAGCCATTGTTTCCACTCCCTTAACCATTGTTCACACAAAGATCAGGCTCATCAATTCTAAAGTGACGAATGCAATTTCTTAGCCGACATTTTACATTTCCAGATTTTGGGAGACCATTGGCTGGAAGCTGTACACCAGGATCAGGCAGATGTCCCAACACACTGGCTATATGGGAATTGCCTGGGAATGTACGATACTCATGGAAATACCCAGTGTCAAAAATCCTCTGAATAAGTTCCAACTCTGAGTTAGAGACATAGACTTGAGAAAGTTCTGACTGACTTATAATTACCCAGGAAATGTTAGAAGGATTAAAATCTGCTCTCATTATAAAAACGACTCCCGCAATCATTCACGTTGACCTGACAATGAATAACATTAACAGTCTCCCACCAAGTCATTCACCTGTGACATCACTTCCCATGGGCATGTGACCACCCACCACTCTCTATTCCAGGCAACACACACCTCTCATCTCCACTATCAAACACTCCCAACTCCATACCTGACCAGATCCAAATCTTCCACAACCCTGCTCCACAACCAACATGACTTCACCACATCATCAATCCCCACTCATTGGCACCTTTGGCCTCAACCTTCCACCTCACTTCATCTCCCATTCACCTTGAACACTTGTCTTCTCAAAACAGTGTGAGAGTTCCTTCAAGACCTTTAAATCTTGGAGTACAGATAATCGATTTGGTGATAGGGAACACTCTGTTCATCCTGTTTGAAATCTTCAGCAATCCTTTCTCTGTTTAACCTGTTCATCAATGCCACCTGTACAAGATGAACTTCAACAGAAAACAAGCTGCCCTGAAGACAGGACAGCGCGAGTGATGGTGTCTCTCTGCTTCCTTGCCATTCACAGGGATAAACAGATTCATCAAGGACAGTGAGATGATGATTGGGAAAAGGAATTGGCTTTTCTGGCTCTGGTGGAGAGCTTGTTGGATTCTGATCTCTCCGTGCATTTTAACCGTAAGGAGATGTTACATCTTTGAGTGATTTAAGCTGAATGTAAAAATGTACAGTAAGTCCCTTTCATCATGTTACTGATTTTACTTTCTGTGTTTATTTCATTCAGGCAATCTTAGTCTGGTCCTTAACAACATTTGCCCCTCCAACATATGGACCAGTTGAATACTCTGTCTGGTCAATAGCGCTGGGCTGGTGTATGATCATCTTCTGTATTATGTGGGTACCCATAATAGCCGTGGTGAGAGTTGTCCAAGCTGAGGGCCCCACCTTGTGGCAGGTGAGGAAATGTTTGAAAGATCGGGAAACAGTTTCTGTGACAACCTCTCAGACTCCTACTTTACAGCAACTTTTAGTAATACAGTGCCTCTACTGCTATATTATATCCCACTGTACTCCCAAGAAGTGTCATAAAGTAAAATCTTACACCAAACCTCACGACAAATTACACAGTAGAAGAACAGAAGCTTGGCTGAACCAGTCGGTGTGAAGATATGTTGAGAAGGAGAAAAGAGAAATAGAGAGGTGGAGATGTATGGAGCAATTCCAAAGTTTAGAGCTTTGACTGCTAGAGACAGACTTAGAGGCATGTAGGTCTCTCAAAACTTGTTGGATTTGAGGTGATTACAGAGGGAAAGTCCTGGGTATTCATGGAAAAGTGGGCCAGGTCTATGCCGAGTCCAAACCAATCCAGAGTCATTTAAAGATGGCAATGAGTTCTGATTCCAGTCGTCAGCCCTCTTCCAGGCGTGGCCAGTTATTGCTGGTCTAGAGTAAGTGCACAGTTAACAATCCCTCACCACTACATTCCCAAGCTGACAGGTTCCAAGAAGCAAGAATCTTCAAGCAATCCTCAACTTTTAATGAAGATGGGGCAGCTTCACCATGGCCCTGGTTCACAGCCTCTCACAGGCTTTAGACATTAATCTGGATTTGAGAATTTTTGTGAAAGGTGAGAACAAAACCTCTTATCTATGTCTATTCTGTGTGCCCATGCCCACTGAATGTTAACCCATGCTCGTTCACCCAGTTGGTATTCAAAACAAGATTTGTGAATGGGTATTTGCTTTAGTCAGCAGCTGCATAGTTGCCTCTGTGTTTCTAAAGGTCATTGATTATATGGTTTAGTCAGAAGTTTGGTTGTCTATTCAGAACAATCTTTTGGGGCTTCTCTTTAACTCACAGTAGCCCTTGTTGGAAATGTATTACCACAATGTCATCAATGCACAATGTGTCTCGAGGATGTGTGATCAGGGTTTTGTTTAAAAAAACACTGACTAATTAGTATCGTGTTCTCAATAAAATAATAATCTTTTAGATGCAGTAGCTACTTCATAAAATTAGAATAAATTGATTACTTGGTAACGCTGTTTAAATTGAAAAACTGTTCCTGCAATAGAGCATTTTAAAAAAATTCAGTTCGATCTAATTTCAAGATTATTTGGATATAATACGTGTCTCCAGATTTCATTGCAAATGAATATCACAATTCAGTCAGTTTAGACATGGGAGTCTGATCTCTGTAATAAACACACAGATTGAACATGTTTCGCTACAATATGACCTGCTAAGTATTAGAACAAACTGCAATATAATATGATTAGGAACAGCTTTCTTTTACAGTGGAATTAATCGGTGGATTAATATTGTGTAGGAATTGTGAAATATTTCACTTCTGTTTTCATAGAAACTTTCTGCTGCATGTACAGCAGCTCCTGAATGGGGTACGTCAGGTTCCAAGAGATCAATTGTGAGAGGGGACTTTCTAGTCAGAGGCATAGACAGACACTTCTGGGGCCAACAGTGAAAAATCAGAATGGTGTGTTGCCAGGATCAAGGATATGTTGGAGAGAGTGCCGAATGTTCTCAAGGGGGAGAGGGACCAGCAGGAGGTCATTGTACACTTTGGAACTAATGATATAGGAAGTGAAAAGGATGAGATTCTAAAGGGACAATATAGAAGCTTAGGCAGGAATTCAAGAGGAGGTTCTCTAGGGTAGCAATATGTGGAATAACCCTGGTACTACAAGCTAATGAGGGTATGAATAGAAGGAAAGAGCAGATGAATGTGTGGCTGAGGAGATAGTGCAGGGGAGAAGGGTTTACATTAATGGATCAATGAAATCTCTTCTGGGGTAGAAGTGACCTCCACAAGAAGGATGGATTGCACCTGAATTGGAAGGGGATGAATATACTGGCAGGGAAAATTGCTTGAGCTGCTCAGGAGGATTTAAACTAGTAAGGTGGGGGGGGGGCGGAATAGTGGGACCCAGGGAAATAGTGAAGAAAAAGATCAATTTGAGATTGGTTGGGAAAGGTAACTAGTTAAAGCAGGCAAGAACAAAGCAGAAACCAACTACAGGTTGGACTGATAAATTAAACTGTAATTATTTCAATTCAAGAGAGCTAACGGGGAAGGCATGGTTAGGAATATCGGACTGGGATGTCATTGCAATTACAGAGATGTGGCTCAGAGATGGACAGGATTGGCAGCTTAATGTTCCAGGATACAAATCCTATAGGAAGGATAGAAAGGGGGGCAAGAGAGGAGGGGGAGTGGCATTTTTGATAAAGGATAGCATAACTGCTCTACTGAGGCAGGATATTCCTGGGAGTACATCCAGGGATGTTATTTGGGAGGAATTGAGAAATAAGAAACGGATGATCACCTTATTGGGATTGTATTATAAACCCCACCAATAGTCAGTGAGAAATTAAGAAACAAATTTGTAAGGAGATCTCAGCTATCTGTAAGAATAATAGAGTTGGTATGGTAGGGGATTTTAACTTAGACTGGGACTGCTATCGTATCAAGGGTTTTGATGGAGAGGAATTTGTTAAGTGTGCTGAAAAAAATCTTTTGATTCAGTATGTGGATGTACTGACTAGAGAGGTGCAAAACTTGACTTACTCTTGTGAAATAAAGCAGGGCAGGTGACTGAGGTGTCAGTGGGGGAGCACTTTGGGGCCAGCGACCATAATTCTATTCGTTTTAAAATAGTGATAGAAAAGAATAGACTGAATCTAAAAGTTGAAGTTCGAAATTGGAGAAAGGCCAATTTTGATGGTATTAGGCAAGAACTTTCAAAAGCTGATCGCGAGCAGATGTTTGCAGGTAAAGGTACAGCTGGAAAATGGGAAGTCTTCAGAAATGAGATAATGAGAATCCAGAAATGGTATATTCCCGTTAGGGTGAAAAGAAAGGTTGGTAGGTATAGGGAATGTTGATGACTACAGATGTTAAGGTTTTGGTTATGAAGAAGAAGAAAGCATGGGGGCGGCACGGTGGCACAGCAGTTAGCACTGCTGCCTCACAGCGCCTGTAGACCCGGGTTCAATTCCCGACTCAGGCGACTGACTGTGTGGAGTTTGCACGTTCTCCCCGTGTCTGCGTGGGTTTCCTCCGGGTGCTCCGGTTTCCTCCCACAGTCCAAAGATGTGCGGGTCAGGTGAATTGGCCAAGCTAAATTGCCCGTAGTGTTAGGTAAGGGGTAAAATGTAGGGGTATGGGTGGGTTGCGCTTCGGCGGGTCGGTGTGGACTTGTTGGGCCGAAGGGCCTGTTTCCACACTGTAAGTCTAATCTAAAAAAAAATCTAATCTATGTCAGGTATTGACAGCAGAGTTCGAAGTAATCCTTAGAGTATAGAGGCAGTAGGAGTATACTTAAGAGGGAAATCAGAAGGGCAAAAAGGGACATGAGATAGCAATGGCAAATAGGTTTAAGAAAAATCCAAAGGGATTTTATAAATACATTGAGGACAAAAGTGTAACTAGGGAGAGAATAGAGCCGCTCAATGATCAGCAAGGAGGCCTGTGTGTGGAGCTGCAGGAGATGGGGAAGGTACTAAACAAGTATTTTACATCAGTGTTTACTGTGAAGAAGGACATGGAAGATATAGAATGTAGGGAAATAGATGGTGACATCTTGAAAAATATCCATATTGAAGATGAGGTGGTACTGGATGTCTTGAAATGCATAAAAGTGGATAAATTCCCAGGATCTAATCAAGTCTACCTAAGAACTCTGTGGGAAGCTAGAGAAATGATTGCTGAGATATTTGTATCATAGATAGTCACAGGTGAGGTGCTGGAAGACTGGAGGTTGGCTAACATAGTGCCACTATTTAAGAAAGGTGGTAAGGACAAGCCACGGAACTATATTTCAGAGAGCCTGACATCGGTGGTGGGCAAGTTGTTGGAGGGAATCCTGAGGGACAGGATTTATATGTATTTGGAAAGGCAAGTACTGATTAGGGATAATTATAATGGCTTTGTGTGTGGGAAATCATGTCTCACAAACTTGATTGAGTTTTTTTGAAGAAGTAACAAAGCAGATTGATGAGGGCAGAGTGGTGGACGTGATCTATATGGACTTCAATAATGTGTTCAACAAGGTTCCTCATGGATTACTGATTAGCAAGGTTAGATCTCGTGGAATACAGGGAGAACTAGCTATTTGGATATGGAACTGGCTCAAAGGCGGAAGACAGAGGGTGGTGATGGAGAGTTGCTTTTCAGACTGGAGGCCTGTGACCAATGGTGTGCCACAAGGATCAGTGCATTTTGTCATTTATGTTTTGGTAAGGCAAATCAGAGCAGGACTTGTACACTGGTTGGGAAGGTCGTGGGGGAATGGGGGTTGGGGGGAGTGTGGTTTGCTGAACAAAGAGACCTTGAGGTACAGGTTCATAGTTCCTTGGACGTGGAATCACAATTAGATAGGATAGTGAAGAAGGTGTCTTGAATGCTTTCCTTTATTGGTCACAGCATTGAAATAGGAGTTGGGAGGCCATGTTGTGGCTGCCCAGGACATTAGTTAGGCCACTTTTGGAATATCATATGCAATTCTGGTTTCCCTCCTATTGGAAAGATGTTGTGAAACTTGAAAGGGTTCAGAAAAAAATTACTATGATGTTGCCAGGGTTGGAGGATTGAGTTTCAGGGAGAGGCTGAATAGGCTGGGGCTGTTTTCCCTGGAGCGTTGGAGGCTGAAGAGTGACCTTCTCGAGATTTATAAAATCATGAGGGGCTTGGATAGGGTAAATAGACAAGGTCTTTTCCCTGGAGTGGGAGAGTCCAGAACTAGACAGCACGGTTTAGGGTGAGAGGGGAAAAATTTAAAAGGGATGTAAGGGGTAACGTTTTCATGCGGAGGGTAATCCGTATTTTGAATGAGCTGCCAGAGGAAGTGGCAGAGGCTGGTACAATTGCAACATTTAAAAGGCATCTGGATGTGTCTATGATTAGGAAGGGTTTTGAGGGAAATGGGCCAAATGCCGGCAAATGGGACTAGATTACGTTGGGATATCTGACCAGCATGGACGATTGGACTGAAGGGTCTGTTTCTGTGCTGTACATCTCTATGACTCTATTTGCTACTTTTGCAAATCAATCAAAACATCAAGGTCTAAACAGCACAGATTTAATGAGATTGAGCTAATTGTTCCTGTTTGCTCTGCCCAGACCTCTCATTATTTTGTGAACTTTAGTGAAATCCCCCTCAGCCTCTTCCTCTCCATGGTGTGAAATTCCACATTCTCTAATCAAAACCTGGCAGTTAATTGTCAATCAGCATTAGTGGGTGCATTCTCCACGGCAACATCTCTGCCAATCAGAATTCATTTAGCAACCAATCAATAGTCTCCTTTCAGATGACAGAATTTACTTTTCACCTTGAATTGGTTGGGATTCTTGCAAAATGTCCCAATAAATGCAGGACAAAAGGATTCGACAAAATGTGTCTTTTCTCAACAATACATCTAAAGGATTATTTGATAAACTATTCTGTAACCCTTATCATTAATGCTCGTCAGTCTACATCATTTGCTTCTCTGCAAGTATTTCTAATGTAAACAGTGTTCGGTTTTCGGGTTTTGCCCAATTCACCAAGAATTTCTGTTTTTCGTTTCTTAATTCAGCTTACACTGTGGTATCTCTTCCCAATGAAAAGCTGCTCTGTGACATCATTACAGGATACTAAACCCCTAATGCAATGGTTAGGAGGTTGGTCTTTGAGGTTGTTGTAAACAGCAAGTTCTTACAGTCCTGCACTAGTAGGCAGGAGGGCCCATACAGTCTCCTCGTTTGCCATCCCATGCTTGTATCCAGCCTACAACATTATAAGGTGTACGCAAAGCCTAGAGCATCAGTTAATATTCCCCTGCAATTGTGGGTTTGCGTGGTAAGGGGAGAACAGGAAGGCTCAGAAAAGGAGATGGCTGACTCTATCAATGAGACCAGCTCAAAGTCCCAGCCTATCCAGATATTCATTGCATTCCTGATCTTGCTGTTGAGTCTCCCTACTCTCCCTGGACCTTTGCTCCCATTTCCTGTCATGTGACCTCACTACTGGCTCCCCCTGTGGAACTCCAGCACTGTGATTCTGGAGGTTGCTTCTGGTGCCAGCAGTGACCATTACTCCCTGTGGCACTGCTGGTCAGTCAGATTGGCAGGCAGTTTTGTTCAAGGAAAATGCACAAAATGGAGGATAAAATTCCCATATCCAACCATTTGATGCTCTGAGCAGCTTGAAGTGACTCTGGCACAGCCATAACCTGTACAGATATATTCCCCACCAAGTCTTCGGGTTGTCGGACAGGAAACCTTGCTATCCGAAAAATCCTGGTCATTGTCTTTATAATTTGTAGGTTAATTGACTGGCTACTGGTGCTCATGTTTCCCGTCTTCCACCTTAAGTGAATCCATGCTTCTCCATAGCACTGTGGCTTAAACCACACCAGGCCTTGTTCATCTGCCAGCCCTGTCCTTGTTGATCACTATGAGACGCTAATCCAACATCAAACTTTTAAAATTTTCACCCCTGTATCATTGAGCAAATCCTCCCTCTCGTACCCTCCTCCAACTGTGCGAACCATCAAAATACCTGCACTCCTACAATTCTGACATTTGTTGCAACACTCACCATTTCACTCACTCTCCCATTGGTAACTGTGCATTCAGCAGGGTTAACCTTAAACATTGGAATTGCCTCCCTAAACCTCTTCATCTCACCATGTCTCTGACCTTTAACATTTAATGAATTGCACTAAGGTCATTGCATCAGACTGATTGTTTGTGAAAAGTCCATTTCTTTCAGTGTGTCTCACTGCCAGTGCACAACAGGATCAATTGAAGTGTCTGGATGAAAGTATAATCTTTGACATGAAATATTGTTCGCTATAGTGTGAATTATCAGGTGTCGGAATAATCTGATTGGGTGAAAATCCAACAGAAATGATCAAACATTTTACATTTCCATTCACAGAAAATATCTGCTGCTTGCACATCAGCTCCTGATTGGGGTCCCTACTTGGAACAACACAGAGGGGAAAGATACAGGAAGAAGCCTGACTCTACAGAAGACCCAAACTGTGTGCACCTTCTGGTCATTCCTGAGAAGTAACAACGCAAAGGAAAATTCCTGTTCAATTGGTAAACATTGGTCCTGAAATTCCACAGCCATTCTGGAGTACAATCAGTGTCACTTCATTGAGTGCTCTCTTGATCAGTCAGCACCTCAGCCAAGACCCAGGGATAAGATTTACTGAAGTTTCCTGTGCCCACTGTAAACATGGGCATAAATTTGGGGCAGGATGGGGCTGGTGAGAATTACTGAGCATTCAAGTTCCTGCATCATGAGTGTTCAGTCATGTTCCTCCCTGCGTCCTGGTGATAATACACAGGATTCCAGTCTCTGTACATTGTGGACATTAGCTCCTGCTCTCACAACCCCCACTTACAGTCTGCACTGCCTGGGTTCCCAACAATTAACTACAGGATGAAGGAAGATTTGATGCAGCGGAATCTGATTCAAAATGATATTAGTCATAGAAGGTGCAGAAAGGGTTAATGCTGAGGATTGCATTAAGAATGGCCATATCAATATCATCATTCTGATTTGGGTGGAAGGATAGTAGCTTGATTAATAAAACCTGCCACTGAAATCCTCTTTACAGTCTCTGTGACAATGTCTACCATATCAGTGGAATATGTACCTATTGCTAACATGTAATAAATGACACATTGGTTAAGACAAAGGCCTGTGCTTGTTGGAGGACCAAGTGTTTTTCCTCGACCACACTTGATAAAATGAGCCCTGCAAATCCCTGCCAGGAAGGATATGTTGGCAGTGAACCTGCCTTGATGGTTTGATAGTATGAGCAATCTCTAACATGATGAGCAGTGGTGCAGGTTCCGGTGAGCTTTAAAGGTATCTTCAGGTATAACTTTAAGATGATAAACGCATTGCAATTTTTGACAAGACAAAATCAACAGAGTGAGATTCATCTGGTAGAACACATTAAAGTGATTGGGATTGTCTTTAACCCCACATGCAGCTCTGAAGAGAATGGGAAATGTCTACTGGGCAGCACGGTGGTTCAGTGGCTAGCATTGCTGCCTCACGGAGCCAGGGACCCGGGTTCAGTTCCTGCCTTGGGCAACTGTCTGTGTGGAGTTTGCACATTTTCCCTGTGTCTGCATGGGTTTCCTCCGGGTGCTCCGGTTTCCTCTCACAGTCCAAAGATGTGCAGGTTAGGAGAATTGGCCTTGCTAAATTGCCAGTAGTGTGAGGTGCATTAGTCAGGGGTGAATGTAGGGGAATGGGTCTGGGTGGGTTTCTCTTTGGAGGGTCAGTGTGGACTTGTTGGGCCGAAGGGCCTGTTTCCACACCGTAGTGAATTTAATCCAATCTAAAAGAAGGGGGACCCATTCATTACACTTGCAAACAAGGTGTGAATCATCTATTTTGACAACATAAGCATGAGAAAATCCTCCTGCACAGCTATACACAATAGCAGCTTTGTTATACAGCAACATACAAGGTGGCACGGTGGCACAGTGGTTAGCACTGCTGCCTCACAGCGCCAGAAACCCGGGTTCAATTCCCACCTCAGGTGACCTCCTGTGAGGAGTTTGCACATTCTCCCCGTGTCTGCGTGGGTTTCCTCCGGGTGCTCCGGTTTCCTCCCGCAATCCAAAGATGTGCAGGTCAGGTGAATTGGCCATGCTAAATTGCCCATAGTGTTAGGTAAGGGCCAAATGTAGGGGTATGGGTAGGTTTTGCTTCGGCGGGTCGGTGTGGACTTGTTGGACCGAAGGGCCTGTTTCCACACTGTAAGTAATCTAATCTAAAAAAAAATACAAATCCTTTAATATAAGGAGACATTGAGATTTTGTATCATTAAATGAAAAGGAAGCTAAATAATCATATCAGGAAGACAAGGCAGCAGTAATAGTACTGTCAGCAAGATGTCATTTCAGAAATGGGCCAAATAGTACATAAAATTGGCACCTTGCCAATAACTGTTCTTAAGGTATTGATTTTGTCTCCAAACTAGATACTTAATCAGAAACCGAACAAATACACTTTTATATTCAATGATCTAATGTACCAAGTTGCTCATAAAAGTTGCATCAGATACACTTGATGAAATTCTGCAAGGTTTTAAAAATCATTGTCCAACAAATTAAATTCTTGAAAACACAATATTTATCAGGTGTTCAGCTTCCAGAGAAATCTATGAGTAACTTATTTAGTGATCTCTACATAGTAGTGGAAAAATATGACTATGAAGCCTTGAAATCACCCTTCATTGGAGATAGAATTATTGATGGATTACTGGTAAGTCTTTTTCAGTTTTGTTGTGGTCCAAAGAAAATTTTCAAGAAAGCCATTTAGATGGTGAGAGAAGCAAAAATCTGGAAGCAAAACAGATCAACATAAGACAGGAGGATCAACCTTACCACAAGATGTCAGCAGATTCTCTTCAGCTCCTGTGGTTCAAAAATCCTAAAGACAGTAGAATAACCAGTAGAGATTTGGCCAGACAGCAGATACTAGGAGTGAATGTCAATGCATTGGAGAAAGCAAACTTCACAGGCACAGACAGTATCCTCTTCCTACTTTTCCCTTTGAACATTTTAGTCCTAAGAACTATATCTGACTTCTTCTTGAATACACTGAATGGTTTGATTTCAATCACTGTCAGTGGCAAAGAATTCCACAGGCTCACCACTCTCTGAGTGAAGAAGTTTCTCTTCATCTAATTCCTAAATGACCTCGTCTGTATTCTCAGATTGTGAGCCCTGGTTCTGGATTTCTTGGTCATTGGGAACATCCTTCCTGAATTTAACCTGTCTAATCCTGTGAGCATTTTATAGGTTTCTATCAGATATCCACTCAGCCTTCTAAACGATGGTGAATATAGTCCTAATCAGTCCACTTTCTCTTCATATATCAGTCCTGTCATCCCAGGAATAGTCTAGTTGCAGTCTTTGTTGCAGTCCCTCCATAATTATTCTAGCAATCCATGAATCAGTCTATGAACCCATCCGTCTATGAATACATCTATGAATTCACCTGTCATTGAATCTGACCAACCAATCATGAATCCAACCAACTGTCTACCAAGTCCATCTGCCTGGAAATTTGGCCCACTTTCTGAGAATCAATCAGTACATTATTTCATGCACCTATCTGCGAATCCATCCTTAAATCTGTGTTTCCCTCCATGAATCTAGCTGGCGATCCATCCACACCTTTGTGAATCTTTCCTTCTGTATATCTGCCCATAAATCCATCACATCATTGTTCTGTCTGTATGTGAATTCATCCATCGATCTGTTCATCTGTGACACTATCCATCCATGAATCTACCCATGAATTCATCCCTCATCCCATACAGTTTTGATGTAGATGGTCAAACTATCAGTTTATCTGACTGGCTTAGCAGAAACCACCCTATCACACAACTGAAACCGGGCTGTTTGAGCCCTTTTTACATATGCAGTTTTGACTTCTGATATCAATTGCTGTTTTACAAGAACTGTAATTCCAAACTTTAGCAGTGAAAAAGCCTTCTCTGCATCTCTATCTCTCCCAAAAGTCTCTTATTCAGAAAAACAAATTGCAGACTTAGTCAGCCATGGTGGACTAATTCTCTGAGCATGCCAAATAGCACTGCACTCTTAATTGCCATCCACCTGTATCCCAACTCAGAAAAAGAATTGCAGTAAGATTAACCAAATGAAGATTCCCAATTTGGTTCTTGACCAATTGGACTCTAAGTCATGTGAACTAATACCAATGTAATAACTTTTCATGAAATTCAATTTGCAACTATTTTTCTTTCTCTATCTTTCTTCACTGTATTTGTGTGTGTGAATGAAGTAGCAGAGTTTGTTCCTCCATGTTCTGCATGTTTATTAATAAACCCCATCTTAAAGATTTTGTTTTGGGTTTATTTCCAAGATTGAAACTCAAAAAATAAAGGTACAGTTTGGGCAGCGTGTTGTGGCTTACTTCAAAACTGGACAAAAAGGGAAATCATTACCTCAAACGATACCTGTCTCCAAATCAAGAGGGGAAAAGCAACCATAATTTTAATTCACCCCCATTCCTCCATGACCTTTTGATCTTCAAGTTTTCCATTTATTTAGTGTGCACTCACATGCACACAGCATACTTCTCCAGACTGCCTCTTCTGACAGCTCACTCACCCCATTCTCACAAGCTTGGATCCTGCTCTCCTTGGATCATTGGATTGGATCATACCCTCTGACCATCTCCCCATTCAGGGTCCTCCTTGCCAATTTATTCCCAAAGAGTTAATCACTCTGGCAAATCCCTGCTGGGTCACTTAGCACAAAACTGGCCATTCACAAGCAGCCGTGTTGCTTCTTCTGTTCTATATCAGTACCCCTTACATTACTGCCCATTTACTCTATGACCTCCTCAAAACTTTCTACAAGTTTGGTCCAACAAACTTTCCCCTTTGACATTCAAGCCAACTATTCATAGCTACTCTATATGTCCTGCTCTTCTTTCTCTACTAAGGATTCCATTATTTATTCTTGCACTGATGCAAATGGATTGATTTATCATTGCTTGAAAGGGGTCAGGAAAGATTTACAAGAATGTTGCCAGGGTTGGAGGGTTTGAGCTATAGGGAAAGGCTGAATAGGCTGGGGCTGCTTTTCCTGGAGTGTCAAAGGCGGAGGGGTGACCTTCTGGAGATTTATAAAATTACGAGGGGCATGGATAGGATAAATAGGCAAAGTCTTTTCTCTGGGTTGAGGGAGTTCACGACTAGAGGGCATAGGTTTAGGGTGAGAGGGAAAAGATATAAAAGGGACCTAAGGGACAACTTTTCACACGGAGGATGGTGTGGGTATGGAATGAGCTGCCAGAGGTAGTGGTGGAGGTGAATACAGTTATAGCATTTAAAAGGCATCTGGATGGGTATCTGAATAGGAAGGGTTTAGAGGGATACAGGCCAAGTGATGGTAAATGGGATAGATGAGGTTAGGATATCTGGGCATGGACGAGTTGGACTGAAGGGTCTGTTTCCTTGCTGTATATCTCTATGATTCTATGACATGCTATGTTTTAAATATAGGCATTATTTTAGCTTTCTAAACCTGGATCTCTGCCACAACTCCATTTCTGAATGAACTAATAAAAATGAGTAATTCCTTATCCCGAGATTATTTCAAAATATATGGATGCAATTGATCTAGACTGGAATTGGAAGTGGACCTATATCCTGATGGGGACATTTGCTAGTGCTACTCAGGAGGTGTAAGACCCATAAAGGATTTGTTTGGGTGGATAGATGGGTTGGGGATAGTGGGAGGTTTTGAGCATGCAAAGAGGCACTGAGAAAAGAGATAAGGTGAAGGCTGGTACAGTTGAGAGGAGGAGCAACTCAAATAGTCAAGGCAGGCATGAGCAAGGCAGAGAACAAGGTTAGTCTGATGAATGAGACTACATTTATTTCAAAGCAAGAGGCCTGACAGGTAAAGCTGATGACCTTGGGCATGGTTGGGAACATGGGAATAGGATATCATAGCTATTACAGAGACACAGCCCCATGAAGGGCAGGACTGGCAGCTTAATGTTCCAGGGTATAGATGCTGTAGGAAGGATAGAAAGGAGGACAAGAAAGGAAGGGAAGTGGTGTTGTAGTTCAGGCTAAAATTACAGGTGTACCTAGGGAGAGTATTCCTGGGAGTAATGAGGTCAAAGCCAAGTGGTCCTGATGGAACTCAAACTTTCAGTGAGTAGATTATTGCTAAGCAAGAGAACTGCTTGATAGCATTGTTGATGATACCTTCCGGCACTTTATTGATAATTGAGAAAAGACTGATAAGGTTTTAATTGTCCATTTTCAATTTGTTCTGCTATTTGTGTGGGACATATCTGGGCACTTTTCCATGTTGGCAGACACATGCTAGTGTTGCATTTGTACTGGAACAGCATGGCCGGGCTATTGCAAATTCTTGACTATGTCTTCAGTAATATTACTAAATTCTTTTCAAAACCCATAGCCTTTGCCCTATCCAATGCCTTAATGCATTTCTTGATATATCATGTGGAGTGAACTGAATTGGCTGAAGTTCAGCATCTGTGAGATCTGCAGAGGAGGCCAAGATAGATCATCCACTCGATATATCAGGCTGATGGTTTGGCAAATGCCTCAATCTTGTCTTCTGCATTGATGTGTTGGGCTCCACCCATCATTAAGGATGGGGCTATTTATGAAATCTCTTCCTCCAGTGAATTGTTTATTTGGCCATCACCATTCAGGATTGTTTTGGTCGGCTGGCAGCGCTTAGATCTGAGCCTTTTTATCACATAGTCTGTTATTACCCATAACGTGTTGTTAGCCACTAACAGTCTCCATTACCAGCTATTCATCCTCCTAGCCTGACTGTTATACACTCCCTCACCTGTCCAACTATCCTTTTCTGTCTTTGGCCTCTATGCGCACCTATTGTTTACTCCTTACTGCCTCATCCAACATTTTCCTAGTTGTCATCAGTTCTGAGGAAGAGTCACTGGACCCAAAACATTAACTCTGATTTCTCTCAATAGGTGCTGCAAGATCTGCTGAGCTTTTGCAGCAATTTATGTTTTTGTATCGATCTGATTCATTGGTTATGGAATTCCTTAACTCTGTCTATCAATTGCTGCTGATGCTGTTTAGCAAACAAGTAGTCTTCTTTTGTAGCTTCACCAAGTTGATGACTTGGTTTTGGCTCCTGTCATGTCCAACTGCACTCTTCATTGAACTAGGATTAATTGATGGAATTGGCTGAGGCAGGGTAATGTTGGACCATGAGTTTGCAGGTTGTGTTGAAATACAACTCTGCAAATATAGCTCACAACACCTCATAGATGGCCAGTCTTGTGTTGCTAGATCCATT
The DNA here is from genome assembly GCF_020745735.1 of Hemiscyllium ocellatum. Lineage (NCBI taxonomy): Eukaryota > Metazoa > Chordata > Chondrichthyes > Orectolobiformes > Hemiscylliidae > Hemiscyllium > Hemiscyllium ocellatum. The sequence continues at coordinate 50,546,278 of NC_083411.1, read as the reverse complement.
CAAAGTATATCCAATGAATATGATTGTAATGGCACACAACATGATGGAACGTATCCTCAATGTGAAGATGGGACTTTGTCTCCTCATGGACTGTGGGATGGTCACTCTTAATGATACTGTCGTGGTCAAGGATACCTGTAGCAGGCAGTTTGGTGTGGATGGATTGAGTATGTTTTTCACTCTTATTGACTTCATTGGAACATTTGCAGACCCTATCTAGCAGCTATATATTTTAGCTCTTGGTCACCCTTAGTGCTTACTCAAGGTAATGTTCAATGTGTATAAGTATTGATTCATCAGCTGGGGGGCAGTGAGTCAAGGGAGGGTGTGGTATGTGATAATCAGCTGGAGTTGTCCATGCCCATGTCTAAAGTGATTTCGTTTTACTTCATTGCATTCGGCATCAATGTTGATATCTCCCAAGGCAACTGCCTTCTAACTGTATGTCCCTGCTTTCATGACAGTTGGTTGGTCCAGCTGCTGGAACAGGTCATACCAGAGATGGTGATGACATTGTTTGGGATATTTTGTGCAATGCATGATGCCATGAGTATGACTATCAGTTTGACCAGTCTCTGAGACAGCTCTCCCAATTTTAACACTAGCCTCAGAAGTAAATAAGGAAGACTTCATAGAATTGACAAGGCTGAGACTGCCATTGTCATTTCTGGTGCCTTAGCCCATCTAGCTTCACTTCTTATTTGAGACTTTCTACCAATTGATATGAGTGAGTGATTTGCTAAACTATTTTGAGGGCAGTTACGAGTCAAGTACATTGTTGCATTTACACATTGGCCAGACCAGATAAGGGTGATATTTTTCTATCTTTAAAGGGCATTAGGAGTGGTTTCGTGTCAACATTAGTGACTTTCAATTTTATATTTAAATGAAAACTCAGATTTCAGCATCTGTCAAGAAGGAATTTGAACCCAAGCCCCCAGAATATTACCTGGCCCCTGGTTCCATGACCTCAGTAACAATGTCACAAGTCCATTTCTTTCCCCAAGTTGTTGTTGCAATCTTGGGACAGTAGGAAGATGATCTATCTAAGGGCAATTGTATCTGCAAAAGCAAATTACAAGAGTCCATGAGGAAAATTAATGAATAAACATCTGTTGTGGTTCTGCTCGCCGAGCTGGAAGTTTTTGCTGCAAACGTTTCGTTCCCTGGCTAGGGAACATCATCAGTGCTGTTGGAGCCTCGTGTGAAGCGCTGCTTTGATGTTACATCTACCTGGATGCTTCAAGGAATGAACAAGAATACAAATCAGATCAGATTTTGTCCAAGGTGTTACTTGCATTGATCTACTTCTTCTTTTAGATAGATCCCAGGACTTCAATGCATGTTCACAATGGAATAGTAGCAACCAATCTCTGATAGTGGCAATAGACATAAGAGATACTAAAGGTAAGGACAGAGGGTGAGAACAGGAACTGGATTTTCAGGTTGAGCAGATAGGGACTGAGATTGAAAGCATGAGTAAGGTTAGGAGTAAAGGTGGGAGACAAGCCTGGCAGCCAGGCAGAAGCCAGGCTGGGAACAAGACTGAGGCAAGACAGGAGGCAGATCGAGTGTGAGAAGAAGCTAAAGTCCCCACTATTGGCAATAGACATGAGGGATTTTAACAATAAGTACAGAGACTGGGAATAGAGTTGGGACTGAAGAGGATCTTGATGGATAAGTCAGGAGCTGGAGTGTTGGCAGAAAGGTTGTGGGAAGAGGGAAGCCACCAAATGGGAATGAAGTTAGAGTAAAATGTGCAATGTTGAAGGGATATATTGGCATAATTTTATTAACACAACATGAGAAATATGTAAAGGAGTAGACCTTATAGGCCATTGAGCCTATTTTGTTATTTAATCCAACCATCACTGATCTTGGAGTGTGACTTCACTTCTCTGCCTGCTTCCCATATCTCCATATTCTCAAGAGACTAAATATGTCTATGTCTGTCTTAAATGTATTCAACAATGGAGATAACTTAATGCCCTGCAGCAGAGAATTACTAAGATTCACAACCCTTGGATTGAAGAACAACCATTTGATGAAGATGTTAAAGCAAAAACAATGTTAACAACATCCATAGGAGCTTACTATATTTCATGAGTGCAAGAACGGATACACTTCCGAAACTGGATCAGGGTTACACTGCTTAAACAACTCAACAAGAATTCAGACTGCTGCTAGTCACAATGAGTCACTTTCCCTTCATGTCTGAGTAGAGAATTATCTGCAAGGATTTATTAAACCAAATTCCAGCAAAACATCTTCAGTACAAAGTATGCATGGAGGAGCAAAGTGAAGAATGATAAAATACTAATTAACCAAGTATTTCTGAAAATCTAGAGCACAGACCAACATGACTTTATGGAAGACTATGGGTTTAAATTTGATATGTTTTCAAGTAAAGCCTCAGATTTTAAATGGAGGTACTGTATTTATTGTACCTCCAATAATAAATAGTTCATTTAGATAGCATCAATAAAATCTTCAGTAGAGAATTGGCTGGTTGGTTAAAAAGAGAAGACATTCAAAACTGCATCATTTTACTGCCAAGAGCAATTAGGGAGCATGGTATATAATAGAATTTTAAGAGCACTTGTGATAGCTGAAACACTCTTGCCTAAAAACATAATTGTCATTCTTTGATGATTTTTGACAGATAATATATTAGCAATGTGACAGAAAATATTAAGGAAAACAATTGGCTCTCCCATCATTTCAATTAATTCAGTAAAAATGTAATTGCTGCATCATTGCTTCAATCCAAAGCAATGGATATCACACTAAATTAAAAAAAAAGTTAACTGATTAACACAATCTATCATCTGAATCTGAGAACACGATTAAAGATCCATATTATTTGTTGTTGGTGTTTCAGTCAATTTATGACATGGGCTGAAATTGTAGTTGGCTTGCTGCTGTAGTCTCTTCCTCTACCACCATGAGACCATCGCTCCTTCCCCATTAGCTGCATGTAATACAGCAAGGCATGATCCCTGGAAGATAGTTCCTCATGTATTGCTTTGAAACTGCTCTGATAAGTTGGAAATAGATATAGTGACCATATAGAAAATGGAGCTCAGAAATGTTAACTAAAATGGCTGAAGCACATTGGCTGTATTGCCCGGCATGCCGAGCGAAACAAATTACTAACACAGCAACTTGTAAGGGTCCCTGCACAAGCTGGATAAACATGTCCGATCCCACAGATCCGAGAATGATATAGTACATAGCACTAGGTCAAAGGGCAGCCATCAGAGGAGTACTGGTGCCTCACGGTCTAGCTGTAACACAGTAATGAGGTTTGAATGTTTACATTTAAGAGCATCTCTGAGATCTGACTGTTACCTTGAAGAGCAGGAGAAGAATAATGGGGGCTAATGTCTGACTTTAAAGATAGTGTTAATATCTTAACCAGATGGCTGCTGGTGTCTGTGTGTTAGATTTAGAGCATTTTTTGATGTGTAAGCTTACAATTAAGTATACTTTGATTAATATACTTTTCGATAGCCTAATGACACGGGACTCTGTATTGCGTGAGAAGTTATGTATAAATGTAACAACTTTCCCTATCGAGAGTGAGAGAATCCACTCTTTAGTACCCGGCGTGGTCTAAAGTGGCTTTTCTCCCAAGCCTTGTTTGTATATTCGTATACTGACAGTCTTGAATAAAAACAGTGCTGTTGAAAGGTATTAATTAAGTGGTGGTTCTCTGTTCTTGGACAGGCGTTCACAAGAAGCCCAGGAGCTCAAGGCTGAGCTTCCACATTTTGGTGGCAGCGGTGGGATCCCAACGGAAGGCGGCTCCTGGTGACGGTTCAACAGGACACGGTCTTGCTGTGGCAAGGTGGACACGGGCCCAACTAGGACGTGAGTATACCGTTTGGGACTCACGACTAGTGTCTCCCCAAGTCAGGGGCGGACCTGGATCCAACTCACCGCAGCAGGAGCTGCTACCGGACGGGATCGAGAACGAACCAGTGAACAGCTTTTTAAAGGGACCACCACAAAAGCGCTGGGAGTGCTACAGAAGGTAGGACAATTTAAAAAAAAGAGCGCTGGGAGCGCGGGGAGAAATAAGAATAGTTAGATACGTACGGGTTTAAAGTCCCTTGGGGTTAGAGTCCTCATAAAAGCACCACAGTACGTCTGTGTGAGAGAGTTTAAAGTCCCTTGAGCAGGATCTCATAAAAGCACCGCTCACAAGTAGTTGTTTAGATACGTACGGGTTTAAAGTCCCTTGGGGTTAGAGTCCCCATAAAAGCACCGAGGTACGTATGTGTGAGAAGGTTTAAAGTCCCTTGAGCAGGATCTCATAAAAGCAACACTCACAAAAGGTTAGGGAAAGTTTAGGGAACATTATGGGACAGTTCATGGATAAATGTGAGGATCCGGGATCATTAATTGTAACAGTCTGCGCAGAATATCCTGAGGATGCACAGTCACTCAGGAAATTGTCAGGATGGCTAACAGAAAAAGTGGACCTGATGAATGGCCTGCAGGGGGTACGTGGAAATTGGAGATTGTAAAGAGAGCTACGGAGTTAGTATGGAAAAAGGGAACAGGGGGAAAGAAGGGTAAGAAAATTATGGCTAAACTAAGAGATGCATGCTTAAAAAAGAAAGAGGAAGCTAAACAACAACACGAGCAGAAGGTTTACAACAGTTGGTTACATAATGCTACAAAAAGGGGGCTAAGTGTCACTAAGGATGGGCTTCCTTTGACCCTCCATGAGCTCAAGGTTGCATGTGCAAATTTTGATGAAATTATTAATAAGAACAAACGGTTGGCCAACCAAGCGGTGGAGACGGCATTGTCAGACCTGAGGCTGGGTGCAGGATGGGAAGATAAGGGAATTAGTTCTAGGAATGTGGAATCCCCTCCCCAACCCCCTCCATCGGGTACAATACCCCAGGAGGCACGTAGTGAAAGGAGTTTTACCCCAAGCACAGGTAAAAAAGGATATCGGCCTCCACCACAGTGTGAACCCGAACGGCAATTGCCCTACCCTTGGACAGAGGAGGCTGACGATGACAGTTCAGAGATAGAGCAACCCCCAGGCCACATGTTCCCTATGCGTACCGTTCCTAATCCTCAAGCGGGACGGGTAAGAGTCCCCGCCCAGCCGAACGCTGTCCCTCCTGTTGCTGCAATTCTTCACCCTCCTATCCTAGAAATTTTTACGCCATGGAAACCGCAGGAAATTTTGGCACTGACTATGAATCTCCTTGACAAAGATAAGGATCCACAAAAATGGTGTGAATCAGTTGAAAGTATTTGGCAGGCTTACGGGGCAGTGGGAGAAGATATTTGGAATTTTTTGAGGGTTGTGTTTATTGGCTCTAAGTGGACAAAATTTTTGGAAATATTAAATATGCCCCCTGGTGCCAACAGTTGGGCTGCCTTTACAGCACAACACCCGAATCAACAACAACAGGAGCAGGAAATTAAAGAAGCAATGCGGCAGGTCCTCAGAAAACCGGTTGATTTAGCAAAAATCATTGATTTAAAACCAAAAAAGGGGGAGGGTGCTGAGGAATACCTACAGAGGTTTAATGAAACTTATGGCACATATTCTGGGGACCCTCTTTTCCCTTTGGGAGCGGGGGCTGTCTCACAACAGTATAATAGTCTCTTGATGAACACTTTGCCTAAACCTACACAAGATAGATGGAAAACTAACAACTTAAATTAGATCAATTCCTCACAGGGGGATACAGCTAGGGCAATTAAAGCATTATGGGGCGAGGGTGACGGTCCTAAGGCCGAAAAACCTATTAAATCTGAATTTGTTGTACGGGAAAGTGATCAAAATACCATGGCCCCCTTGCGGCAACCTCCCACCCCTCCCCAGCAGACACAGCAGCAAGGGCTGTGGAGATTACCTGGTCCCCAGCTGCAGTCTGACAATAGATGCTATCATCTGGAACTGGATTTTTATGTCCCAGGCTGGCAAAACCAAAAGGGCTCAGAAAGCTGAATTAATTGCATTAACTAGGGCATGTGAGCTAGCCTCCGGACTTACAGCTAATATACATATACTGACTCTAGGTATGCCTTCGGGGTTGCCCATGATTTTGGGACACTATGGGAAAATCGAGGTTTTCTCACCTCGTCGGGGACTCCTATCGTACACAGGGAGGAAGTCATTAATTTGTTACAGGCCATTCAAAGTCCTCGCGAATTGGCCATTATTAAATGTTCCGCGCACTCTGCCGGAACAGATCCGGTTTCTATGGGAAATAAACAGGCAGATGAAGTTGCTAAACAGGCTACGGAGCTCCCTGGCTCCTTAATGATGGTTCAGAGGAAATCTATTAGGGCCTCAGTTCCTGACAAGCAGCCTCCCTCCACCGCTGATATTGTTGCTTTACAGGGGGACGCCCCTGACAATGTACTTCATGAATGGACTGATCTGGGATGTTTCAAGGACGTTGACGGTCTTTGGAAAACCCCAGCAGGCCAGGTGTGTATGACTGATGCTTTAGCCGTCTGGGTGGTTGATGTTGTCCATCACTTAACACACTGTGGGGCTAGACAAACTGCAGATTTAGTCTGGGAATCTTGGTGGCATCCCAGTGTTCTGCAATTGGCTAGAGCACAAACTAAAAAATGCTTGACATGCATGCAGCATAACCCCGGCAAGGGGGTCCCCTGTGAACAGGGTAGAACCCCACTGCCTGAAGGCCCCTTTGATACGTTGCAAATGGATTTCATTGAGCTACCCAGAACGGCCAAGTGTAAATATGTTTTAGTTATTGTAGATGTTTTTCGTAAATGGATTGAGGCTGATCCTGCAGCCGATAACAAGGCTGACACTGTTGTTAAGACTTTACTCAAGGAGATTATTCCTAGATTTGGTGTGCCGTGGACACTCAGTTCCGATAACGGCCCTCATTTTGTGGCCCTTGTTAGTCAAGAACTTTGTAAAGTTCTTAATGTCAAGCAGCAGTTCCACTGTGCTTACCACCCTCAGAGCGCGGGAGTGGTGGAACGTGCTAATCAGACTTTGAAATCTAAATTGGCCAAACTGTCAGCTGACAATGGTCTCTCGTGGCTCCAAAATTTGCCCATTGCCTTGTTTCAACTCCGCGTGTCCCCGGCAGGAGCCCACCGTCTCTCCCCCGCCGAGATTTTGTATGGGCGGCCCCTCCGCACTCCCTTCAGCTCTGACTTCTCTGATTCTCCAGTTGACATACATCAGATGTCGGTTGGGATGATCTCCTATGTTTTATCCTTAACTGATGCCTTACGCATGAACCATGCGATGGTTAAAGCTGCCAGGCCTTTGCGGTCGGATTTGCCGTTGCCCCCAAACATCCGACCTGGCACCTTTGTATTGATCAAAAACTTTGCCAGAAAGCACGGCCTGGAACCCCGGTGGGAGGGCCCTTTTCAAGTCCTCCTTACCACCCCTACTGCTGTTAAGGTTGAGGGTCGTAAAGCCTGGATCAGCCTACACCATTGCAAGCTTATTGGGGAGGAATGAGAATAAGGGGCAGCTACTGTTGTATGTATTTTCTCTTCCCTTGACATAGGTGCCACTAAGGAAGGAAGACTGAAGAAAAGTGAAACGATGAAACCTATCCTCTTTCTCTTTGGCCTCTGCCTAACAGCGACATGGACATCAATGCAGACCAGTAACACCACCAGCGTGGATATAATACTTCCTTGGCCTTTCAATTAGAAGACTGAAGGTTCATATTCCAATCACGAGACTAACATCACTTTTTTACTGAAGGTATCCAGCTTGTTGGCAGTCTGCGTTTTCAAAAGTGACTGTAAAAGATCCCATGGTGTTGCAGTATTTGAAGGAGATCTAGCCAATATTTTATCCTCCCGTTAATAGATTATATGATATTGTTAGTTGTAGAGCATAGCTGTTTATCATTTGGCCTCTATGTTATCCATATTGCAACAATGACTACATTTCAAAAGTACTTAATTCCTTGTCAAGTATGATAATTGCAACTCATGTCCTTTTGACTAAACTTTCAGTGTGGTGCTGAGGGATTAATACAGTGCCTAATTGTTCATCACTGTCTTTAGGATTTGATAGTAAAGCAAGATACCTATCTTTACAGGTGAATGTAAAATAATCCGATTTTACGGGAGTTATCACAGTGTCTTGTTTGACATTTATTCTTCAAACAATACTAGAGCACATTATTTAATTTTCTAAGTTATTTGATGGCCTTTACTATTTTCATTCTGCCGTGTTTGATGACAAAATAGCTATAATTATACTTATACCTTGACATTAACATTGCTACAAAACTATCAACTATTTTCTTTAGAGATGCAGCCCAGATGAAGAATTAAAAGAGATAGCAAGGGAAAATGTAGAATAGTTACAGTTGTAAAATATGTTAGCCTTCCTGAGCTGTACAAAGTTAAAAAGCACACAACACCAGGTTATAGTCCAACAGGTTTAATTGGAAGCACAATAGCTTTTGGAGCAACGCTCCTTCATCACCTGATGAATGAGCAGTGCTCCGAAAGCTATTGTGCTTCCAATTAAACCTGTTGGACTATAACCTGGTGTTGTGTGATTTTGAACTTTGTACACCCCAGTCCAACACCAGCATCTCCAAATCATTTCTGAGCTGTGACATCCTAGACTCATTTTACTTAGATGGCTTTATTTCCTGGTATAAAATATGCTCTCTAAATGTGATGTTTAGCTCAGGTTTACTGCTGAATTGAAATCTTGAGTGAAAAGTTGGTGAAAGTACATGTCTACTGCAATTGAAATGATCTGGCCCCTTGTTTTGTTGATTGTCAGCTTAATCTTCATGCTGGAGGTGGTCTCTGGGCAATTTTTTCCCTGTTCTAATTAAGAGCTTACAATCTGGAATTTGGGTAGGTTTCATGCTTCTTCAAGAGTTAAATACCTCGAGGCTTTCTCAGTTGAAGAATGCCAGTGAACATGGATATTCATGAAATGAAGGCATTTCTGCAGCTTCCAGAAAAGCAAGTACTCACATCAACAATGTAATGTCAATGGATCTGAGCAAGATTGACATTCAGTAGATGAAATTCTTACCTGTTACAAATATGTCCTTTGATTAAAGAACCTTGGTGCATTATATCTATAACTCACTGGTCATGGGGGAGTTTTGTCATTTTGTCAAATTGTAGAGCCCTGCTATGTCTTTGTCATTTTCCAGTGGAGAGTTGGCTTGTTGGAGTAAATGATGCATCCATGACTTGTTTAATGCACACAGCTATTTGTTATTATCACAGGGGTAGCCTGGAATAGCCGCTATGTATCAGAAATTCAGGGTAGTTGTTTCCGTATGCAGTAGTTGGAAACGAGGCGTCCATTGAAATCTTCTTTAACATCCATGGTTTATTCTTTCCTTGCTATTTATATTCCGCACTTCAAGTTTTTAATTAATCATTTGGTAGTCATTTAGAATTTGAAATTGCAGAGAAAAAGACACACTTTTTTAAAGTTGTTCAGCTAGAGTCAAGGTATGTGCAAAGGGAGATTCAGCTGGCATCTGTAGCTAAATGGCCTGTGCAATAGTGGCCAGTTGTCATTAACAAAGGCCTTCTGCTTGGCAATAACTATGTGATTGACTAGGGTGGCATGGTGGCTCAATGGTTAGCATTGCTGCCTCAGAATGCCAGAGACCTGAGTTCAATTCCAACCTCAAGCAATTTGCACATTCTCCCCGTGTCTGCATGGGTTTCCTTCCACAATCCATAGATGTGCAGGTCAGGTGAATTGGCCATGTTAAATTGTTAGGTACATTTGTCAGGGGTAAATGTAGGAGAATGGGTCTGGACTCTTTGGGCTTGTTGGGCCAAAGGGCCTGCTTCTGTACTGTAGGGAATCTAATCTAGTGACTGCTAGGGAGCTTGACAGTGAATGCTATCTCAGTAAGTCGTAATATGTTAAGTAAGCTGAATATGAAAAGAATTATACTGACAAACAATTTAAGATTGGTAGTCAGGCACATAATGTGGTCCACTTGCATGCACTGGACGCTACATATCTTAATACACAAGTCCCTTTTTTGCAGAACGAAGCAATGTATACACACACTGCACCTGTTTCAATTCAATAAAATAGATGACATCTTTTCTCTGGTTAATTTCTCAAGGCAATTCCTTGATCAGTCGACCTGCCTGGTTTAAATTTTAACCGATGCTTGGTAGTTAACTATCAGACCTCATGAATTGGTTCATTCTCCATGGTAACACCTCCCCCAAACAAAGTCTTGCCAATCAACCAGCATGTCAACAACTCAGAAGCTTTTTTTCCCATTTAAGTGATAGATCCCATATAGAATGGGCCACATGTGCTATATGCCAAGACTGACACTGGTATAAGTACATATGTCTTTACACATCTTTCATGAGATCTACTCAGGAAAGTAGCACAACATGATGCCGTCTATGCATAATACACTTTCTGAGCAATTATACAAGACATTCTGGCAACAGACTAATTCACTAAGCTTCCTTTTCTAAGTGAGTTTTGAGAAGATTTGTAGCTCAGGTTGGGGTTCTGGATCTAGGTTTGCCCACTGAGCTGGAAGGTTCATTTTCAGACATTTTGTCACCATACTAGGTAATATCTTCAGTGAGCCTCTGGACAAAGCATTGCTGATGCTTCCTGCTTTCTATTTATATGTTTGGTTTCTTTGGATTGTTGATATCATTTCCATTTCTTTTTCTCAGGGATGGTAAATGGTGTCCAAGTCAATGTGTTTGTTGATAGAATTCCGGTTAGAATGCCATGCTTCCAGGAATTCTCATGTGTGTCTCTGTTTGGCTTGTCCTAGGATGAATGCATTGTCCCTGTCAAAGTGGTGTCCTTCCTCATCTGTATTTAAGGATATTAGTGAGAGAGGGTAATGTTGTTTTATGGCTAGTTGATGTTCGTGTATCCTGGTGACTACTTTTCTGCCTGTTTGTCCAATGTAGTTTTTGTTACAGTGCTTGCATGGTATTTTGTAAATGGCATTAGTTTTGTTGTTGTCTGTATAGGGTCTTTCAAGTTCATTAGCTGTGGTTTTAGTGTGTTGGTGGGTGTGTGGGTTACTATGATGTCTATAAAGACAACAAGCATAACTAATGTCATTCACAAAATACCATGCAAGAACTGTAACAAACACTACATCGGACAAACAGGCAGAAAACTAGCCACCAGGATACATGAAAATCAACTAGCCACAAAATGACATGACACTTTCTCACTATTATCCTTATATGAGGAAGGACACCACTTCGACTGGGACAACACATCCCACCGAGGGAGTTCCTAGATATTCTTACAGAGCATGGGTTTGTGGAAAAACACTATGTTGTTGTTTGGCCTCGGTCATACGTTTTTAAGAATAATAGTCAAGTCCTCCAAAGAAACAGATGCATGCTATCACTGCTCATGTCAGTATCTTTCATGCCCCCAAGAATCTATCCTAGGTGTCCTCCTGTTTCACATTGATATGCTGCTTCTTAACCACATTATTATAAAAAAGATATATTGTCAACACTTAACTCTACCTAACCACAATCTCTCTTGACTGCTGCACTGTTGCTAATTAATGATCTGTCTGACTTTCAAGATTGGGAGAAAGTGAGGACTGCAGATGCTGGTGATCAGAGTCAAAGAGTCTGGAGCAGAAAAAGCACAGTCTGTCAGGCAGCATCCTAATGAAGGGCTTTTGCCTGAAATGTCATTTCCCCTGCTTCTCAGATACTGCCTGACTGTGTTTTTCCAGCCCCACACTTTTTGACTCTGATTTTCAAGAGCAGAAATTTTCGCCAGTTAAATATTGAGAAAACTGATGTGCCATTCCAAACTCTGTTCACTAGCTATGGTTCATCTCTCTCCCTCTTTCTCTCTAGCAACTATTTGAGACCAAAACAGATTGTTTGCAACTTTGACCTCATATTTGACCCCAAGAAGAGCTTTCAACCACATACTCATGCATTGCTCAGACCATCTTTTTCCAAAGATCCAATTTTATCCGCTACAGTTAATCTGCTGCTGAAAAAGGCAGAGTTTTGAGAGTACTCAGCGGCCCCAGAGTTCTTTGCAAGTGGTAAGGCAAAATGAACAAAAGAAGCAATCAAAACTAAAACTGGATATATAGATTGTACAAACACTGCATTAATGACAATGCTTGTAAGAAAGCTATAGTGCACATTAAATGCCAACACGGTGACAAAGTTACAAATAGCTACCTCCTCACCATGTGCAATTCACAAAAAGAGAAGCTAAGAATAATTGACGGTGCTAATGTATAGTCCTGCATGATATGAATTGGGGGTCAGTTTAGCTCAGTTGGCTGGATGGTTGGCTTGCGATGCAAGGTGATGCCAACAGCAGGAGTTTGTTTCCTGCAATATACAAGTAATCTGTGATCACTGGTAACACATTTTAAAGCTGAAAATGTGTTGCTGGAAAAGCGCAGCAGGTCAGGCAGCATCCAAGGAACAGGAGATTCGACGTTTCGGGCATAAGCCCTTCTTCAGGATATGTGTAAGTTTATTTCAAAGGTGTGGCTGTAATTTCACTAACTTTATGTAGAAGTCTGTGAATAAGACTTAGTATGAATTCATACTAATCAATATCGTAAGCTAAAAGGATTATTCCTTGTCCCTTATATCTCTCTCTGAGGGTTGATTTGCTTACTGGGCTGGATGACTAGTATCTGGGGTAGAATAAAATGAACAATGGACATTCAAATCCTGCACATAAAGGATTGAATTTTTGCTTTGCTATGCTTAATGCAGACAAGTATCCTTCAAATTGTATAACCACATGGAACTCTGCAACAGACAGACATGTCTGTGGTCCCCATAGATTATGCCTAAAATCACAGTTCTTTTTAATAATAATAAATACATGTTAATTTAGAGTCATAAAATCATTTAGCATGGAAACAGACCTTTTGGTACAAATCATTCATGCCGACCAAGTTTCTCAAACTAAACTAGTGCCACTTGCCTGTGTTTGGCCCCTATCCTTCAATCATGTGTATGTCCAATGTTGTTTAACTTTTGTAACTGTGCCTGTATCTACCACTTCCTCTGGCAGTACATTCTACATATGACCCTCAAGTCCCTTTTAAATCTTTCTCCTCTCACCTTTTGAATTCCCCCACTCTTGTTAGATTATAAAGACCAAGTTGCGTTTTAAATCACCCGTGGTGAAATTTCTTGCTACTGTAATAGCATGAGCTAATCACGTCACTTATGCAGGCGGTCATCATACGTGTTTCCTGTAAATATCAATGTCTATGTGGTCTGTAAATATCCCTACAGAAATCCTCAAATAGCAGAAACAATGTTTTCAGTCATTTTGTGGAATGAATATGGCTTTTTAACCACATGTTGAGACTCTCCTCTTCCCAAACCCATGGAAATTGACCATCAATGATTAGTGAGGAAATGACTGTGAGTAGGACACTGGAGGGTTCCCAGGCGGAAGATGAGGCGCTCTTCCTCCAACCGTCGTGTTGTTATGTTCTGGCGATGGAGGAGTCCAAGGATCTGCATGTCTTCAGTGGAGTGGGAGGGAGAGTTAAAGTGTTGAGCCACTGGGTGGTTGGGTTGGTTGGTCCGGGTGTCCCAGAGGTGTTCCCTGAAGCGTTCTGCAAGTAGGCGGCCTGTCTCCCCAATATAGAGGAGGCCACATCGGGTGCAGCGGATGCAATAGATGATGTGTGTGGAGGTGCAGGTGAATTTGTGGCAGATATAGAAGGATCCCTTGGGGCCTTGGAGAGAAGTAAGGGAGGAGGTGTGGGCGCAAGTTTTACATTTCCTGCAGTTGCAGGGGAAGGTGCCGGGAGTGGAGGTTGGGTTGGTGGGGGGTGTGGACCTGACGAGGGAGTCACGAAGGGAGTGGTCTTTGCGGAACGCTGATAGGGGAGGGGAGGGAAATATATCCCTGGTGATGGGGTCCGTTTGGAGTTGGCGGAAATGACGGCGGATGATACGCTGTATACGGAGGTTGGTGGGGTGGTAGGTGAGAACCAGTGGGGTTTTGTCTTGGTGGCGGTTGGAGGGGCGGGGCTCAAGGGCGGAGGAGTGGGAAGTGGAGGAGATGCGGTGGAGTGCATCGTCGATCACGTCTGGGGGGAATCTGCGGTCCTTGAAGAAGGAGGCCATCTGGGCTGTACGGTATTGGAACTGGTCCTCCTGGGAGCAGATGCGGCGGAGACGAAGAAATTGGGAATATGGGATGGAGTTTTTACAGGGGGCAGGGTGGGAGGAGGTGTAGTCCAGGTAGCTGTGGGAGTCAGTCGGTTTATAGTAGATGTCTGTGTTGAGTTGGTCGCCCGAGATAGAAATGGAAAGGTCTAGGAAGGGGAGGGAGGAGTCTGAGACAGTCCAGGTGAATTTGAGGTCGGGATGGAAGGTGTTAACCTACTGTTAGTTCTTGGATTATGCCACTCTCCAGTGATAGGTCACTGAAAAAACGCAACTTCCAGCTTAGGAGCAAAGATCAGTTTATGTGAATTATAGCTGAAAGAGAAAATAAAATGTTTGAAAGTATGACTTTCTCTGTACATACAAGGTTGTTTGAGTTTTGAACCATTAAAAGAAAAAACAAGGAAAATTTTCTGATTTAAAGCTGTCTTGGGCATCCATTATCACAAAGGTGATTCCTTAAACCAACACTCCCAATCCAGGGACTGATAATTGTAGGGAAACTGTAGACCCAGAATTGCAAGCGACAATTTTCAATACCTTAGTTTTAATGATGGGCAAATTGTTAGCCTCAGTATAACATAATTGTGTTCAAGAGCTCTTTCGGTGCTGTGCATCAAGAAATTAGTCCCAGACCATGTGTATAATTACAAAGAAACTTAGAATTTTTATAGTCTTGTATGTGACAAATAATGGCTTCTATCTTGATATAATCAGCATTGGCATGTCAAAAGAATTGGTGAGGTGATAATTTAAGTTTTTCTGTTGTTATAAACCACTGAGAGAATTAATGATCTTTCGCAGCATTGCCCATTTAAGCTCTGTATCCTAAAATCCTAGCCTCTTTCGATTCAGATAGAAATTACACAAATATATCAACTAACTAAGAATGCCTTTCTTGTAAACCCAGCAAGTGATAGATACTGCAACCTGCCTCCCGCCATCCTGAGGAAATCCAATGATCACTATTTAACACTGTAATGTGGAAATAGAATTCTTTAATACCATATATTTTCTATTGCAACAAACAATGTCAAATTCAAAGACTGAAACATTCTACAGCTTAAAGTATCTAATGCTAATATCAAACAACAGAACGTGAGATAGATGCTAAAGGAAAATTCTTATATTTCTATTACTTTTCACTGCCTACTTTATCTACAGTCTCAAGGCAGCACCTTCTTACCTCAGCATGCACACGCACACGCATATACACACGCACACACACACACACAAATGCACTCATGCACAGACACACGTGGGCAGACATAATATTTTCATTTCGAGAGCTCTCTGGAGGAGATTGCTTATTTGGTATCAACTCATATCAAATTATATGGAATTTTGTAGCATGGCCTGGTTCTCTGGAAACACGATGGGAAGCCCCTGAAACCTTCAGATTCCCAACAGTCAATGGAATGAATTCAGACCTCAGTTTCAGTTTGAAAGGGCAGCATTAAAATGCTGTCTATATGATGCATATAGAAGTCTGAAGAATCAGCAGAGTACTACATTACCATAGAAAGAGGACATGTCTTGCATCAGTTCTGATTGTTGTAGTGGTTCTGTTCGCCGAGCTGGAAGCTTTTGTTGCAAACGTTTCGTCCCCTGGCTAGGAGACATCATCAGTGCTCTGGAGCCTCCTGCGAAGCGCTTCTTTGATGTTTCTTCCGGCATTTATAGTGGTCTGTCCTTGCCGCTTCCGGGTGTCAGTTTCAGCTGTCCGATGTGTTTGTTGATGGAGTTTGTGGATGAATGCCATGCCTCTAGGAATTCCCTGGCTGTTCTCTGTCTGGCTTGCCCTATGATAGTAGTGTTTTCCCAGTCGAATTCATGTTGCTTGTTGTCTGAGTGTGTGGCTACTAGGGATAATTATACAAGGTATTCGCCAAAAACGGATACCTGCGCAACTTTATCAACAGATGCCTAAGAGATAGACCATGGAACGAGGACATGCCACAACCAAAAGGACTAACCACACTACCATACATCAGGAGCGTTTCAGAACTGACAGCCAGACTACTGCGACCCCTTGGAATCATAATGGCACACAAACCAACAGCCACGCTCAGACAACAACTTACTAGAACAAAGGAGCCAATACCCAACATGAGCAAAACTAATGTAGTTTATAAAATACCATGCAAGGACTGCACAAAACACTATATAGGACAAACCGGAAGACAGCTAACAATCCGCATACATGAACACCAACTAGCCACGAAACGACACGACCAGCTATCCCTAGTAGCCACACACTCAGACAACAAGCAACATGAATTCGACTGGGAAAACACTACTATCATAGGGCAAGCCAGACAGAGAACAGCCAGGGAATTCCTAGAGGCATGGCATTCATCCACAAACTCCATCAACAAACACATCGACCTGGACCCAATATACCAACCACTACAGTGGACAGCTGAAACTGACACCCGGAAGCGGCAAGGACAGACCACTATAAATGCCGGAAGAAACATCAAAGAAGCGCTTCGCAGGAGGCTCCAGAGCACTGATGATGTCTCCTAGCCAGGGGACGAAACGTTTGCAACAAAAACTTCCAGCTCGGCGAACAGAACCACTGCAACAAGCACCCGAGCTACAAAACTTCGCACAAACTTTTAGTTCTGATTGTTATTAGTCATATGGCCAATGCCAATCAAAGTGTCATATTGTAGTGCGCATGTTTTTCCAGGGGATGAGTTTAGTGCATATCATGTACTTGTCACACAATTCTACATCTTTCTTTAAATTGTTCTAATAATATTCTCTCATGGCCCAAACTTTACAAACACTGTTTTCTGTTTCAGGGGTATATTATTTGAATGACTGCGTCAGGCAGAAAACATCAGCAGTCAGTGCATTACACTGTTGAGCCAGGAGTTTCATTCTTAAGTCATCACACTTCCTGCTGCATGCATCCTGAGAGATTTTCACAAAGGTTTTATAAGTCAAAGAAACGTCTTTTAAGTTATTGACCACTTCGGCATGACGTTCTGCGCAATGCATGCAGGTCGTGAACTGGAGACATGTTGCTGTTAGCTGTATGAGGGCCTGGAAACTTTCAGAAACTCCCAGGAGCATCTCCACAGGAGCCTGGTCTACTTTAATGCCCTTCTGGCCAGCAGACATCAGTTTTCCACTTTCAATATATAATTTCTCCTTTATTGATGAAGTAAGTATTGCACATTCTTCCTCAATATGACTTTCTCTGGGGAATTCTTTCAGCACATTGAGTAGCTCCATGATATTGTTCTGTATCAGATGGAACCCATTCGGCATGCTATATCTTTCAGCCTTGAATTGTGACAGAATGGAGCCTTCAAACTTTGGTGTAAGATCAGTTTTAGGAAAATCAAAGGAGCAACTGGTAAGCATGGATTTCTCACTTTGCCCAGTAAATGTGGTGAGGTATTGAGAGAGGTGGTTTTCTGAATCAGGTGGGGTGGTCTTTGGTGAACACTGCCGTATGGAATATGCTAAATCTTTGCTTTCGTCATTAACATCAGTACCCTGTGCTCAAAAACGATTCCAATATACTATCTTACAGCTACATGTGTCCTTATCACTCATTGGGAGCTGTTCATCTATTTCCTTATCCAAGTCAGTTGTGAGGATAGCTTGAACTCTGGAGTCAACATTCAAACTGTGTTTATTTTTTATTTGTTGGAGACAGCTCAGTTTGGTGGAGGGACATTCATTTTGCTGAGTTGCAGTTGCAGATTCCTGAATGGTTGAGTTGTCTACTTCATAAAGATGCCTTGGTGTATTTGTCAGTGAAGATATTTCCTGAGGAAGGTTTCTATCTTGAGGGCAAATTATCGATGTACTGATCTCAGTTATACTTGCCTCAGTCTGGTTAGAGATCTGTTCTGTTTTTGATAAGTCATCTTTCGAGCTGTCTTCTGCAGGCTCCGTGTTGCACTCAGAAATGTTAAGAGACCTCACTGCGCAAGTTTCAATCTTTGGTTCTAAGTGTGGTGATTTTAAATGTTTAAACATGCCGAATGTCTTAAAGGAAACTCAGTTTAAATTCAGACGTAACCTGGATATGTCAAGGGAGTAAGCATCTTTGCTTTTTTTGTCTGTCTTAGATGAGTTCCTCCTGCTGGAGATTTCCTCTTCCAGAACTGAGTTTTCTGTCAGTGCTGTCAGATCTTCTGTAGACACCATAGAATACATCTGTGAAGTTATAGTGCCATCATCATTTTGGTAACATGATCCTCTTCTTTGACTATTTTTAACCACTTCTTCAGAGATGAACATATTTTCCTTGGAGTTTACTTGATATAAAGTTTGCCTGAATGCAGTTCCACTTTGATCCTTGTTCATCTACTGAGCATGTTCATCTCCCATTTCTAGGACTGTGTTGTTTTTGACAATTGCTTCACCTTGCCCTTTGTCTTTCATGCTAATTGTGTTTGTTGTTCATCAGTGCAAGACACAGTGGTAACATTATGCATCTCATCTTCTGTTAGATTCTGTGAGTATGCATGAGCAAGCTCTAGAATTACTCCTGAAGGACTTGAACACTCCTCCACATTGGTGCAGTCACCTCCAGGCAGCTGAGCTTTAAGAGAAATGTTTAATTTTTCTCCTGCTGTAGTCTCTGTATGAGAAGCACATTCCTCTCTCATGCCTGAATCACATGGGTAACGTCTGACTGAAACTGGAGTAATGACTGGTATTGTTTCTGTGACTGACTTTGTTTCCATGGTATCTGGCTCCATTTCCATTAAATCTGATTGGACCTTTTTATTGGCACAGGTGGAAATGGATGTTAATGGACCAATAGGCTTAGTTTCCAACAAGGCAGGTTCATTTTCGATACTTGTCAAAGAAGAAAGAGTATTCCATCGATGCATTTTTGTCTTAACATGTTTCTTTTCATTACAACGCATACGATCTCCATGTTTGTTTGAATGACTCTGCAATTGAACAGCTTTTACATCATATACGTCATCAGATGCAAAATGTCTTTTTCCTGTGGTTGTGTATTTTATTTCTTCTGGTTTACCTTTGATGCATTCAACAGATTTGATGTCCAGTCCTGTGCCAAAAAGACTTGGACTTATCTGCACATTTTGTTTTGCTTCAATCCCCTTAATTTTGGCAGACTCCAACTCTACCAAGAAAACAAAAGAAAATATTTAATTTGTTGACATATTGTTTATCCTTTCTCCAAACATCAAACAACAGTGACTATTCTGCTAGTTAACAGAGCAGTTTAATTTTCATCTACATGACTCTTAGCATATACATGTAATCACTGGCCTCTATTGTTAATTCATTTTCAACCTGTATTGAAATAAGTTCTTGAATATACCAATAGAGGTATACAAAGAAGAACTGCCCTATCTTAAATAAAATGAATTGAATAATGGATAAGGAGCAAAACCTCAAGTTTCTATCTTCCTTTCTATTTTATGATCAGCGTATCAAATGTATTTTTTGTACTGGAGTTGCCCCTTGAAATGATTTATTCCAGTGATTCTAGGGGCACATTAGGGTGAATTTTTATAAGTGGATTTTTCAATGGAACAAGGATTCATTGGTTAAATGCTTGTGCCCTTGCCAGTATTGTGCCTCAATGGGAAGATATACCAAAATCACAAATGTACTCTTGTTCTGCAACCATACCATCACTGGAACTCAGTACCTGTTCCTCATGTGTCATCACTAGTCAGGTATATAAAGGTGCATTGGTAACATGTAATAAGTGAATTAAAATAAACACAGAATATATTTTAATTATTCATCATTCTTAAGTATGTTTGAAAATGTGTTCAAATATATTTTGGATTTCATTTAATTTGTTGTATGGGGTAAATGGAAGCAAGTGGAAACCTGATTGTCATCTGTCAGACCTACCTGCTTCAGTTCCACTGAATTTGATGTCACCTGAACCTTCCAGATGAGTAACCTTTTCAGCTGCATCGAAAAATTCGTCAGGGGGAGGAGCCAGAATCGGGATAGTGAGGACCTCACTGTATAAGTCCCCATCAATAGCAGGTGGTAACTCAGTGAGCAGGCCATGACTTGTCAAATTCCAAGACTTGTCCCCTTCTGCATAACTGTCATCCTCGTTCCTGGGGCACTGGTTGCAAACTTCTGCAGTGCATGGGTTCTCACTTTGGCTGAGGTCAGGAATAGAGCAAACCACCTTTGTAAAACATGCAAAGCATTTAGAAAGGGTCGAAGTAGAGGCTAAGGAGTCTGCTGAAGGTTGTTCAAAACTGTCTTTCAATTCCATGGTGCAGTGCTTCTTTGTAACTGGCTCACCATCACTCTCTTCAGTGTTAGAATCTTTGTCATCATCTTCAGAAATCTCACCATGTGAGTGTGGAGCTGAAGTCTCCGTTTGCAGTTCGTCCATAGAGTCAGCAGAACAGCTTCTATCACAAAAGTCTCCTCCCTGACTTGTTGCTTCATCATTCAGATCAGACACATCCCCTGTGCTGCAACTGGTCTCTTCCTGGATATTCTCCCGTAAGCAGTCACTGTCTGTAGCCTCACTTTCCGAGTTCTCAATGTCCTCATTTTCTTCAGTCAGAGGCCCTATGAATCCATTTCTCAATTTGTGGATATCGAAAGACTCAATGTCTGATGATGACTCTGAATCACTTAATCTTTGGGCCTCGTCACCTGCACAGTAAAAAAGTTACATCTAAGGTCAGATGAAAGAACCATCTAATATTTCTTTAAAAACTGAATTCTGCCATCTTAAAATGCCCTCCTGGAAATTAGGAATGGGCAATAAATGACATCCCATTAATGAATTACAAAAAATTATAAAAACTTCAATGATTAACTTCTATGCTCTTCCTTTCTGTTTAAGTTATTTATTTTGCTTGAAAATGTTTGTTTGGATAAGTTTCTTCACAAAAACAGGATATTCCCGTCTGCAAGGAGTTAGTTGAAGGAAATACCTGGGATGGAGCCTTTAACTGTTAAAGTTTCAATATTGAAGTCATACCAATTGTACGTGTTCATTCAGCTTCAGGACACCACTCAAATACAGTGCCAGGCTATTATTCATGATTTAAAAGGAAAAGTAGTAACTTTTACAGTAAGTAAAATTTGATATCCTATTTCTTGATCAATATTTCTGATTGAGACATTCCTTGAATAAGCTTTCAACACTTTCTAGATCCTACGGATACATATGATAAAATGCAAGTTCCTACATTCTGGAATTTTAACAAGACCTATCAGCAACTGAAACTCACCTAACTGGCATAAAGTCAGAGTGAGCAATGCCATTGGAAAATGTGAGTTGTGTCTCAACTGTGATTCACTCATCTCTCTCAGATCACTGCTACTGATATCATTCTGAGAGGGAAACGTGTTTAAACTGACATGAGTTTATTTTCTATCATAACTTCATTGCAAAGAGTCACTGTCTGAAAGTGATGCCAATAATTACAAACCTCGCTAGTGCTCCACAGAACTGATCAGTCTAATGGAAGGATTGGCATGGACATGAAAATTGTTACCATCCCTTAGGTACAACACCCACAGGAGCTGAACAGTCCGTTAACCTCGATTTCTAATAATCTGCACACATCTCATAGGGTCTGAGAGAAGAGTCCTCCTGTCCTTTACACTGTGTTTTTTCATACATTAATTCATGTGAGGAGGGCATTGCTGGATGACCAACATTTATTGCCCATCCCCAATTGCCCTTGAGAGGATGGTGGGTGAGCTGCCTTTTATCTTTACTGACTGTGTGGATGATATGTCATAGCAGGAAATGTACACTGAGAAAAGGAACTGAGCCTTTACATCCAGGAAATTGACTGAACGGAAAGCGAAGAGAAGAGGTAGGGCTTTATGACTATGTAAGCACATCCTACTTGGGAACAGATGTGAGTCACTTGGACAATAAAGTCTTCTCTGCCAATCAATACAACCATAATTAATCTATTTGTGCTTTAAATTCCATTTCCCCACTTCCATGTGATAACCTTTCATTCTCCTGCTTCACAAATATTTATAAGGCAAAATACTCTTGCCTTAAAAAGGATTTAATGACTGTAGCCCCCAACAACCATCTGAAAGAAAAACACTTCTGAAGATTAGATTACTTACAGTGTGGAAACAGGCCCTTCGGCCCAACAAGTCCACACCGACCCGCCGAAGCGCAACCCACCCCTACATTTACCCATTATCTAACACTACGGGCAATTTAGCATGGCCAATTCACCTGACCCGCACATCTTTGGACTGTGGGAGGAAACCGAAGCACCCGGAGGAAACCCACACAGGCACGGGGAGAACGTGCAAACTCCACACAGTCAGTCGCCTGAGTCGGGAATTGAACCTGGGTCTCAGGCGCTGTGAGACAGCAGTGCTAACCACTGTGCCACCGTGCCGCCCACTCATCTCTGCTCTAAAAGATTGTATTCTTTTAAAAACTGTGACCTCTAATTTTTGATTCACCCACAAGAGGACAGGCCATTTCCATTTCCAACTTGTCAAGGATTGCACTTCTAAACTCCAAAGGAAACAAGGCAGTCTGCCCAACCTTTTCTCATAAGACAACTTGCACATTCCAGGTATCAATCTCAGAAAGCTCCTCTGAACTGTTTTAAAAACATTTATGGTCTTCCTTAATCGAGAAGACCAAAACTACATGAAATATTAGAGCTGTACTGTCATCAATTCCCTGGATAATTGAAGCAAAATACCTTTATGTTTACATTCCATTAGCCTTCATAATTATGTGCTGCACATGCAAACTAACATTTTGTGAATCATGCACTATCACATATAGATATCTCTGCTCCTTGAAATGGTGCAGTTGTTCTTACTTTAAGTAATACTCTGCTTTATTTTTATTCTGCTTGCAAACTAAATAATTTTTCCACATTATACTACATTGGCCTAACTTTTGGGCGGGGAAAAACAATGACTGCAGATGCTGGAAACCAGATTCTAGATTAGAGTGGTGCTGGAAAAGCGCAGCAGTTCAGGCGGCATCTGAGGAGCAGGAAAATTGATGTTTCGAGCAAAAGCCCTTCATCAGGCTTTTGTTCGAAACGTCGATTTTCCTGCTCCTCGGATGCTGCCTGAACTGCTGTGATTTTCCAGCACCACTCCAATCTAGAATCTAATTTTTGGGCGCTCATTCAATTGATTGACACCCATCTGAAAACTCCTTATGTCCTCTTCACAACATACTTCCTCGCCCATCTTTGAGTCATCTGCAAGTTTAGCTGCCATGGCTTTCCTCCCCATATCTAAATCATTGTTCTCAATGCTGAGGCCCCAACACAGATTCTTCTGGGACTCGTCATCCTGCCAATCAGAAAGAGAGCTTTTTCAAACACATTCTCTCTTTCTGTCAGCCAGTCAATCTTCTAGATATTTTTAATTAACCTGCTCAGTGATGTTATTACACATCTCTGGAGCAGATGTGACTTGAACCCAGCCAATCTTCTATCAATTCAAATATGTTAATATTTGGGTCCTATTTGGTGCAATAATCTTTTATGTGGCACATCAAATCCCACTGAAAACCCAAGTATAGTATCTCTACAGGTTCCATTATCCAAAGCATAGGCTAACACTTCAAAGATTGACATAAATTGATTAAGCACGATTTCCCTTTCACAGAATAATGCTGATTCTTCCCAAATAGCTAGAGTTGCGTCCAGCTATAAGCTCCTCAATAATGATTCTAACACCTACCCTGTGACAAGTCAATTGTTTCCTCTTTCCCTCCCTTCTTGAATAATGACATAACATTTGCTACACTTCAGTCCAATAGAACCTTATCCAAATCTATGAAACTTTGGAAAATCAACATCAATGCTTCGACTTTCACATTGGTCCCTCTGTTTAAGGACCCAGGATGAAGTCCAAATGGGCCTGAAAGCCTGTCAGCCCAGAGGTCTACCTGTTGGCTTCATCACACTTCCCTCTTAATTGTAATTTCACCAGGTTTCTCTCTCCCTTTGATTTACAGCTATTACTAGAGTGTTTTTGTATTTTCTATAGTGAAGACAGAAGCAAATATTTGTTTAATTCAACTGCCATTTATTTATTATATATTAATTTCTCCCCATTCTCACTATCAGGAGGACCACTCACCTTACTTAATCTTTTCCTTTCTAAATACTAGTAAAAACACATTATCTGTTCTTCCTTTTCTAGTTAGCATCCTCTCATACTCTAATTTCTTTCCCTTGATTCATCTTTTTGTCATTCTGTGCCATTCCTTATCTTCTGTCCAATATCTGATCTGCTAATCATATTATACTTCTTCCTTAATCTCAGTACCTTCCTTAAATTCTTAAGTTGGCCATAGATGGTTTGTTCTTCCTTTGCAACTTCTTTTTTACAGTAGGAATATATTTACTCTTAAATATACCTATTTTGAAATATCCCTTAAATATCTGACCTTTACTTCTATATCAGTCTGTTCCTGAACTTAGTGTCCCAGTTCATCTTAGGTGTGCAGTTTTCGAGCATACATAATTGCCCTTTTTAAATTATAAAATACTAGTCTCAGACCCACTCATCTCCCTTTAAAACTGGATAGGAGATTCAATCTACCTAGAGATGCCTTTTCTCTGTGGCCAATAATCAATCTTGTCACGTTGCACTACACCAAGTCTGGTACAACAGACCAAGATGCCAGGAGAAACCCCTTCCCTTTTTTCCAAATAGTGGACAGAATTATCTAAGCTTTCCCAAGTCTTAATGTTCAGCACCCAGTCAGTGAGAGAGTCTTCAAGTGTTACTTGAAACTGCAACTTTCACACAGGATGTAAAGGTTGCCACTTAACAAAAGTTGACATTAACCAAAGATTCAATCAGTATTCAGAACATCCTTGTCGGATTTGGAATGTTAACAAATGGCAGAGAAAACATAGTTCTGCCTGGGGGTAGTGACAATAGAAACAAAATTCACATTTGGAAGTTTGCTTTCAAAGATCAAAGAAAACTTACAGCCCAGGAACAGGCCCTTCGGCCCTCTAAGCCTGAGCCGATCCAAATCCACTATCTAAATCTATCGCCCAATTCCTAAGCATCTATATCCCTCTGCTCCCCACCTACTCATACATCTGTCCAGATGCACCTTAAATTAATCTACCATGCCTGTCTCTACTACCTCTGCATTCAAGGCATCTATCACTCTCTGTGTTTCTTGGGCAAAAGTATGGCAGGAATAAAACTGGGATTCTTATTTTAAAAAGAAATGACTAATGTATTACCTTCTTCAGTTGTCTGACTTTGATAGTTGCCAGGCCAGATGAATATGGAGTCTGTTGAATTCACATATAGCCTATGATATCCAGCAATCAAACACACAAGGTCTTTAGCATGACGAGTTTCCAGTACCAACGTCAGAGACTGTAAATAAAAACAGAGTCAGTAATTAAACTTTTCCACTAACAGACCTAACCTGAAAATGATATCAGCTCACTCATTTTAAAGATTTTGCTCAGCATTAGCTTCCTTGAATTTGCTGGGTGCAGTGTCTTCCCTCATTTGTTTTCCTTCATCTATAGCATGAAAATGTTGTACAATGCTGAAATTGCGAGTTGATAAGTGAGGGCAACAGGGAATCTGAGATCTGGGCAAATACTGGATAAAACAATCTATTTCTTTAACCACGAAATTCAAGGATTGAGAAAGAAGCAGGGACAATAGAGCAGGCAGGTGAATTAGTCAAATTGGGCTCAGAAAGAGAAACAAAGAATAAGAAAAATTGTTTGGATACAGACAAAAAAAAGAGAGAAAGGAGAAGTGAAAGCAAATGTAAAACGTTGCAAATTTCTAACAACATTTATTACAATTAGGAATAATATCTGAGGTTTGATTTATTCCTCTTCTGAATGGGAGAGGTGGATTGTATTATGAAAACCTAAACTTCATCATTAAAAATGTCTTGGTGTTGTTAAGTACTAACTATTGCCAACTTCCCGAACGGAAACTTTGCATTTATATAGCATATTTCAGAGCCACTAGACATCACTTTACAAACACGGATTACTTTTCAGATACAGTCACTGTTCCAATGTAGGAGTGGGATGAGTTCAATTAATCATTAATATTTAAATGCAACAATTTCTTATAACTTTCAGGCAAATATGTCACAGAAAAATGGGGCGCATTCAAGAAGGAAATATGGAGAGTACAGGGCCACCATGTTCCAATAAAAGAAGGGGTGGGACCATTAAATCCTGTGAGCACTGGATATCTAAGGATACACAGCAATGGATTTAGAGAATAAAGAGATACTTATGGCAGATATCCAGGACTGAAAACAGCTGAAATCCTAGAGGAGTACTGAATGTTCAAGAGGGAACTTAAAATGGAGAATAGGAGACCAAAATTGGTGACATGAAGGGATACTAACAATTAAAATAGAAGGAAATCCTAAACTGGTTTACAGTTAGAGTAAAAGAGTTGTGCCATTGGGACCACAGAGTAAGGCAGGGAGTCAGAGGATGTAGGTAGGATTCCAAAAGAATACTTTCAGACAGTACTCACTTGTGAAATGGACAATATGCATACAGAAATCAGGGAGAAGGTCTGTGATACAATTAAATAAATTATCATTGACAGAGAGAGCTCTGAGTGGTCTGGCTTAGAATTCGATAAATGTCCAGGGCTGGATGAAGTATATTCCAGGTTGGTGAGTGAGGCAAGGGGCGAAATCAGAGACGTTGCAATAATTTTCTATACCTGTCTGGCCCAGGAGAAGAGTCAGAGGACTTGAGGACAGCCAATGTAGTACTGTTATTCAAAAAGGAGCAAAGGATAAACCAGGAGCTAGAAGCCAGTCAGTCTAACCTCGTGCTGGAGAAATTGCTTGAATGATTCAGAGGAACAGAATTAATTTGTAATTGGAGAGGCAGGAATTATGACTCGAAGAGCCTGCCTTCCACTGATCTGCAGTGGCCTAGTCACTGCTGCCTTTGGAAATTACTCCGGTGTCAGCAGATTAGTTTCACTGGCATTCTGGGAAAACAGGCAAGATGGGCTGGCAGACAGGCAGAAATCCCACCTTTCCTTGGTAAATGTCCTTAGTACCTCCTCCCTTTCCTTCACTTCACTTTCTGGGCTTGATCAGATTGGCCTGGCCTGGCTGGAAATATGCAGAGACCTCCCTAGCTCAGGGCCGAGTTAAATTGCAGTCAGGTCTCTTGATGTTGGGATCATGGACGTGCCAGTGCGGCTACGTAGTAAAGCCATCTGCTGTCTGATTGACAGTGAGCAAAGGTAAGAGTCACCCGCAAGTAACTTCATTGCAAAACATTAGCAAACTGAGGATAGGAATAATTGCTGAACAAATGTTACTGCAGCACAGGTCACAGCAGCAAGGATTTGAGCAGACAACACCCGTATCAGAAAATGTACTAAGTCCTTGTTCAAGCAAGCAGTTAGCATCAATAGCCTTTACCTTCACATCCACCAGGTAGATGTTCACCACGCTGATCTTCTCATACTCAAAGGTCAATTCCAACTTCTGGATGTTGTTGAAGTCTGTTAACTGGTTTATAATATTGAGTTTGCTGTTAACAACTTCGCTGATACCGTATTTCGCTCCGACCAACAATGTGATAAATGATTCGCTGTCCTGCAGCTGAAAAAGTTGCATTTCATTAGAAACTTATTAAAGATGACAAAAAAGTCTAGTTTTAAAAAATGAGCCAGTTTCTGTTTCTCCCTACGTACCAGAAGGGTTGCGTTAAAGGTTTTCCCTCCATATGCTCGAAGATCACTCAGTATGTTCAGGTAATTCAGCCGGACTTGTGCCGTGGATATCAGTTGCTTCAAACAGAATGAGTGTATTTTAATATACTGGCATGAAAAGTTATTTTAATGAAAAGATGTCCCCAACAGCGTTGCACATGTGGCAACATTGATCAAAAATGGTCAAAGACTTTCAATGGAAAATAATGGGAATCCCGCCTGGAATTTTCCAACTAGTGATTCAGTACAATGACAGAAAACACCTATCAGCAAATCAGGTTATGCATTGGCAGCAGGTGTGGCCCTGTGGTTACATCCTCTTTAAACTCAATCTTGCATGTTTATAAAGACCCTACAATAAGTCTCTCCTTCAATGCATATACCATGATTTCCAGCATTTCCTTCCCAGACATAATTATAGTTCTAAATTTTCAGATGTCTATTTAATTTGCCATCTTCACATTTTGATTCCATGACTTCATTATTTAACAAATTAATCCAGTTGAGTTTATTACCATAAAACAACAAGGCACACTTCCTCTGATTTGAAAGAAATTAATGGAAAATCCATGTGATGAATACATTTTATCTTTTATCTTTGCTGCATGGATTTAAATAACTGCTTTACAAAAAAAAATTTTTAATATCAAATAATCGATGTATATTCATGAAGCTCAATTTATCAAAGATATTCTTTATATTGTGAACAATTGGTTTTCCTCCCTAAAATGTAATGTCCTGAACGTCTGCAGTTAACACTTAGGATCTCAAAGTGACTGATAGATAATGATGAGCAATTTCAGGGGCTGATCAACTTTAATCTTTCATACACAAAAATATTGAAATGCTTAACTGGGCTTACAATATGAGAAGCTTTAATTAAAACTTATGACCTAATTATAAAATATGCAGCTTTGAAACTGCATTTCCCAAAAAAGCAATTTTGTTTCAAGTACTCTTTACAAACAAGCTTCAACTTAATAGTGCTGGTTACAGTGGAATTTCCTACATCACTTCACAGCTGAGTAGGAGGATGTCTAAAGAGAGGCAGAAGCAGTGGAGGAAAATACACAACTGAAGTCTCTTATTGAGGAATACAGCAGCAGAAAAGGCAAACACATGATGAGGTTAAAAGGATATGGACTTGTAGGTCAAGGAGGAAAAGTTTCCTAGAGATGTATGAGACCATAGAGGGATTGTAAAAGTGTTATTAAAATGCAGTATATGGATAAAAAAATCGAAGGGTGATTCAAGATAAAGGATAATTCTGCACTGGTGCTAAGATTAATTTGAAGCACTTAGGATGAGAGGCACTTTACAGGCAGGCATTAATGATTGGCTGACTGATAGAGGAGGTGATAGTCTAGTGCTGTTATTGCTGTTTTGTTAATCCAGAGACCCAGATAATGCCCTGTGAACTGTTTGAATCCTGCCATGGAAAATGGTGAAATTTTAATTCAATAAATATCTGGAATTAAAGAGTCTAGTGATGATCATAAATCTATTGCCAATTGTTGGGAAAACTTCATTTTTGTTCTTCAGGGACAAAGTTGCCATCCTTTGATTGAGATGTGAGATATTCCACAAAGAGAATTAAACAAGATTCCATGGTAAGTACAGTAGTGGCCAATATTTACCATTCAGCCAACATTTTATCAAGGTACCTTGGTTAGTTATCGTGTTGTTGTTTGTGGGAGCCTGTCTTGTGGAAATTGTTTGCTAGGATTCCTGTCCTATAACAATGACAACATTTCAAAACAGGGTCACTTGGTCTGAAGTATTTGTGACTTCTTTTGTGAAAAAGAATATTGTTAGGTACACGTCTTTCATTCCTTTAAATAGGCCTCAATGACCTTGGGTTAAGGGATAAAAGTTCAGATTTTGCCCTTCAGATGATGGCCATTAACTCAGGCTGGATTTAAGGTGGAGACAAATGGAGAAAATAGCGAGTTTAAAAAGAATTGTGATCCTTGGACACAATGAAGCTTAATTTCAATACAGCACAGAACAGGCCCTTTGGCCCTTGATGAAGCTTGATTACAAGAGGGGCAGACCAGTATGTGTCATCTGCCGGTTTTATGGGGTTTTTTTCTCTGGGTATGACAGGGCTTCATTGTGATGCCCTCTACAGTTGAATACAGCAACCATTCACGACCAGGTTCCCATATGAGGAAAGGCCACTTGGACATATCACCAAGGAATGAATAATGGCAGCAAAACCAAACACTCGGAATGAGCTAACAGCATCAGGAGATGGAAACATAGAAAGCAGCAAAAGTTTGTTTTCTCCTCCTTTAATACTTCATGAATACAGATTTGATCTGGAATGTCACTCAGACACATATTTAAGAGGCTTTAATAAGTAACAAATAAATATTTCACTGATTCTTAGAAGGCAAAGAACATTCACACTTTACACCGCCCTGCTTTAGCAACAGTATTAAAGTGTAATTTTCCCTTCAATATAAAACTAGAAACTTTTGTACTTGGGATAATAACCTCTTCACATGTTCCTACATGTTTCAATGAAGTCACCTCTGACTCATCTAAACTCCTATACAGGTCCAGTTTAGTAAAGCCCCGCACCAATCACAATGCATTAATATCCTTCCATACGTATGGTGATCAGTATTGTACACAGTGCAGTAAAAAGATTCCATAATCGTAATGTGTAAATGAACGATAATTATTTTGCTTGTTCTCTTAATTGAGAGCTATCGATTCTCTTGGACACAAGAAGAACTGTCCAAGTCTTTGAAATACTCCTGTGCTCTTGGATCAGTGGTTAGCAGCCTCGGGGCACTGTCTGTCTGGCGTTTGCATGTTACCCCGTGTCTGCACGAGTTTCCTCCAGTTTCCTCCCACAATCTAAAGATGTGCAGGTTAGGTACATTGGCCACGCTAAATTGACTATATTATTCAGGGATGTGTGGGTTAGGTGCATTAATCAGGGGTACATATAGAGTCGTGGATAGGGGAATGGGTCAGGGTGGGTTACACTTCGGAGGGACAGTGTGGACTTGTTGGGCCAAATGGCCTGTTTCCACACTGGAGGGATTCTATTCTATGAAATCTCCGGAGAGCAGGAAGGGACCTTGGTTTAATGACTCATTCAACAGATGGCACCTTAAGCACTTCAGCATGCCCTCATTACTGCACTGCAACATCAACCAAGTTACTTGTTCTCAAGTCTCCAGAATTGGACCTGATCCACAATGTTTTGACCAAACGGCAAGTGCGCTACACATTGAGTCATGGCTTTATAAAACAGCAAAACAACCAAGAAAGCTGTAAATCTGAAATAGATACCTGAAAAAGTTGGAAATATTCAGCAAGTCAGGTAGCATGATTGGAGGGAGGAAAACAGTTAACATGGGGAATGCTTTTACAGAACTGAGAGCACTTTGAGATGTAACAGTATTTAAACAAGGCATAAAAAAACTCAAGGGTACGTGCAGAAAGAGCATCTGTGATTGGGTGGAAAGCAGTAAAGATTGATTTTTTTTAAACACTCACTTTTACCTTTGGATAGCCAGTTATAAAGAATTACCTTTTGTCCTGGTGCAATCAAGCTATGATTGTTCTTAAGGTGATAGTTAATGGCCTTTCTGATATCTTTCTCTTTCATGTTGTCAAGTACAGTTGATGAGACAAAATTCTCAATTCCCCAATTCATCCTGAAAATAATAAGGTTGCATTTAAAACTATTTCACCCCAATCATAGAATTGTACAGTACAGAAAAAGGCTATTTCACCCATTGTGTCTGTACTGACTCCCAGAAGAGCTATGATATTTGTGATATTGGAAACTATCCCTCCAAACCACTTACCATTCTGACTTGGAAATCTATTGCCATTTCTTCAATGTCACTGGGTCAAAATCCTGCAATTCCAACTCTAAGGGCATTGTGGGTCAATCCACAGTACGTGGACTGCAGCAGTTCAAGATGGCAGCTCACCACCACCTTCTCAAGGGCAACAAGGGATGAGCAAGAAAAGCTGGGCCAGCCAGCATCACCCATGATTTATGAGTGATTTTGTTTTAAAATCCCATGTTCAATTAATTAATAGTTGCAGCTTATGCACAATGATGGTGGAGTTGGAACAAAGAACCCTACCTCATAGAGCCATCTGGTGATCTGAAGCTGCAACTACATTGTGACAGTTGCCATAGTGATTTCCAATACAGGGAGTGTCTGGTTTGCAAATGGGTTCCATTCTGGAGTTTGTTCACAAGTTGGCTTGTACACATGGCAGCACACAATACAGGACAATGGAAAGCAGCTATTCATAAGTACAGGAAATGTTTGGATATCTGGTCGTTATGAACATGTAATGGAACACATTCATAAGTACAGTCAGTTCTGCTATAACGCTATTGTTCTGTTCTCGTGCAAACCTGTGTTATAAGAAAATCACGTAATAGCAGCACTACTTAAACTAATGGGGCCATGGTCGTGTTATACACAAAAGTTCACACTGTGGAAACAGTGTCCCCAATTCGTCAATTATGTTATAGCGAATTCACATTAACAAAATGCACGCTTTAGCAGAATGATCTGTATGAGCATTCTTAAGTTGGACGTTTGTAAATCAGGGATCCCTGTATATGATTCAGAACCTTGGGACGACCCAAAGTGCTTTATTGCTAATAAAGTACTTTTAAAATATGGTCACTGTCATGATAAAAGAAACATTGCAGTTAATTTGTACACAGCAATAGCTGACACACAGCAATGTGAACTGAAAACCTGATTTTGATGAGCAATAAATATTGGCTAGAAATATTCAATGCATGTTGGATTTTTAAAAAAATTCTTGTTTTCTCAGGAAGAATATACCAAGTACTGCATTTCTGCTTCCTAGTTGTGAAACCTGAAAGGCTTCAGAAAAGATTTACAAGGATGTTGCCAGGGTTGGAGGGTATGAGTTATAGGGAGAGGTTGAATAGGCTGGGGCTGATTTCCCTGGAGCGTCGGAGGCTGAGGGGTGACCTTATAGAGATTTAGAAAATCATGAGGGGCACGGATTGGGTAAATGGACAAAGTGATTTCTCTGGGTGCGGGAGTCCAGAACCAAAGGGTGAGAGGGGAAATATTTGAAAGGGACCTGAGGGGAAACTTTTTCACACAAAGGGTGGTGCGTGTAGGGAATGAGCTGCCAGAGGAAGTGGTGGAGGCTGGTACAATTACAACATTTAAAAGGCATCTGGAAGGGTATATCAAAAAGTAGAGTTTACAGTGATATGGGCCAAGTGCTGGCAAATGGGACTAGATTAAGTTAGGACATCGGGTCGGCATGGACGGGTTGGACCAAAGGTCTGTTTGCATGCTGTACATCTCTATGACTCTATCAGTGGACTGCTGTTACAGCTATTGAGGTCACACTGACAGGGTCTGGGAGTGAAAGGTGTCTGGGCCTGTTTTTGTGTCAGTAGAGATTGATGCTAAGTTGACTTTCATTCCTATCCCAATTTAAAATCGGGTCTGGATGAAATTTGAAGAATTACAAAGTGCCAAGGAGTTAGTCTTCAAGTAGAAGACTAAAAATAAGAATCTAAGATTAATTCCACTTAAAGGGGTAATTCTATGACATGTTAGTGAAGTAACTCATAACTGAGAAGTTCCTCTAGCCTGGAGTTTCACAAACACTGAGTGCTGTCAATGAGGAGTGTCCTTAATGAAGGGTCTAGTTGCTAAACTCATGCAAACAATGCCTCACTAACAGCAAGTTCCTCCAAACAAACGTCTCACTCGCTAGGAATCTTATTAACAAGGAAACTGACTAATAAAGAATCTCGTTAATAAGGAGTTTCAATAAAAGGAAGACTAGCTAACGAAGGATCACACTAATGGGAAGATTTGCCAATTAAGCAGCTCACTAAGAAAGTGTCTGACTGATGTGATGGCTTATGAAACAGGGGTCTTGCTATCAAGAAGTCCATATAGTGCTGTGTGAACATAGTGTGATGTGAGGTGCAGCTGAAGCATTGCCCAGTTCAATCTGCCCAATGTATTGACTCACTCAATGTACTTCATGGAGACTTTCTCAGAATGGTTGGAGCTGAGGATGCATTCCTGAATTTGCAGTGCTGCGAGATGGATAGCAGTGCTGTATTTCATCTCCATCGCAAACCTCTCCAGCAGCACATCATTGCAACTCTGTAAAAGAGATTACTAAAGGCATCACACAGCAATCTAGAAAATATCCACACAAATTGCCACCACTTACAAATGCTTTCACAAAATTACAGAATAGAATAAAACTATGCAACAGAAAAATGCCCCTTGGTCCATCAAGTATGCGCTTGTCAAAAACCCCTTTTCCAGCACTTGGTCCATAGCTTTGTCTGCCTTGGCTTCGCAAGTGCATTGTGTTGCTGCTGGTTCTTTGAACGATCTGTCCAGTTAAACCAACACCCTAGTTCTTTCCTTGTAGCTCTACATATTTTCTTTACAACTACGTATCCAAAACTAATCAAAGGCTCTGTGGTACAGTGGCAATGTCCCTACCTTTGAGCTAGGAGTTTTGGCTGTAAGTCCCATCTGCTCCAGAGGTGTGTAAAAACACCTCTGAGCTCTGAAGGAGGGTGATCATTTAGTGGTACAACTGGACTCTTAACCCAGAGACCCAGGTAATGTTCTGGGGACCTGGGTTTGAATCCCACCATGGTAGATGCTGGAAACTGGAACTCAATAAAAATCTGGAATTAAAAGTCTAATGATAACAGTGAACCATTGTTGGTGAAAAACTCATCTAGGTCACGAACATTCCTTAGGGAAGGAGTCTGCCATCCTTACCGTCTGGCCTACATGTGACTCCAGACCCACAGCAATGTGGTTTGACTTTTAACTGCCATCTGGACAATTCGGAATGGGTAACAAATGTAAGCTTAGTCAGTGATGCCCTGATCCCATGAATTAATTTAAAAAACAGGTTGAGCAGAAATTATCTACAAACACTAAACAAATCTTACTGTCAAACCTACATCCACCATTCTTTTTCAGGCAGTGAATTTCAGATTATAACACACTGAATATAAACTTTCATCTCCTTTCTCAAAAATTATTTTTCTGTTGCATGAAATCCTGAAATTCCTGCAGGATCTTCCAGAACCGGAAGTCATTGAAATCTACAGGACCTCTGAGAGGGAACATTGCTCATCTGCCTACTGTTCTTTGACCTTAAACCAGTGCCTTCAGGTTAGGAACCAAAGTGAAAATAATGAAAACAATTTATTTTCATTTACTCAGTCAAAGCCGCTTGTATTTATAGACACCCGTATTAAATCTCCCCTTAATTTTCTCTACCCTGCAGAGAACCACCTCACTTTCTCTAGCTGCTACAAAACTCAAATTGCCAATCCCCACATGTCAACTATAATTTTAACCATGAATACAGAACATCTCACAAATACCGAAATTGCTGGATGTATGAAAATGAAGTCCATCCAGTTCACCATCTGCAATCTTGCTATATTAATTGTACAATGATAATATTACTATTAACTAATCACGGTAATTCATCCCTAACTATTAATCTACAACAGATGCAGACAGGTGTGCAAAACCACTGGAGGTGGGGATTTTGGCAGATCCAAAGTCACCCATTTCTCCTAGACCAGCCACATTTATCAAATGTCATGTTTATATGACTTATCCAAAATTGCTATTGTCTGAAAGTAATCTATTTAATTTTTGTGTGAATTGCCCAAGCTGATTTACTCCATTCCCTTAGAGGTATGTTCCCCAATGTCCTCATCGAAATATTTTTAAAATTCATTTCGGGGATGAGGGTATCACTGACCACATCCCTTAATTACCCAGAGGGTGGTTTCAGAGTCAACCACATTGCTGTGGGTCTGGGTCACATGTATGTAGTTTGCTTCCCTGAAGGATTTTAGTGAACTGGATGAGTTTTTCCTAACAATCAACATTTGACCCTTAATTCCAGATAATTCAAATTCCACCATCTGCAGTGGCAGGATTTGTTCCGAGGCTCCTAAAACATTAGCTGGGTCTCTGGATTAATAGTCCAGTGATATTAGCACGAGGTCATAATCTTCCCTAATGTACTTCAGCGTATTAGTTTTGAATATATTCCACTTTAAGCGCAGAATATGTCCTCCGGCTTTATCGCTCTTGGGAAACAGAACCTTTTTTGGTGTGGTCAGTCATGATTGTTATAAGGGGCTTACCATGATCCTTCATGTCAAATAGATACCTGTGAGTAGAGGTATTCAAAAGTAACTGGATCATCTTGTAAAAGTACAAGTGGATCTCTTGGCAGGAAACAAACCCTGAAGAGACACCTATAATCACGGGGCTCTCGCTTCTGGACCACCTGTGACAAGGTAGAAAACATTTATATCAGGAAATACCTTCTTATTGTCACACTGTGGAAATAATCAACAAAAAAAATTCTTTAAGCTTATGTTTTAACAAGAAGCATTTCGCACTGGGTGGTGTTGTGATACAGAGGAGGGGGGCTTCTCTGGATAAATTTGTTGATATCAGCCCAGGCTTCCTTTTGTTAAATAGAGGCCCAATCCCCAAGTTCTTTAATTACTTGCAATGCAAAGCTATTTTTAGCAGTCTCAATAAAACTTGTTATTTCCATGCTGAATCAATTTTTACATACATTTTGCAGTTGAACAGATGAAATATAAGCATTAGGAACTGGGGCAGGCCATTTGCTCCACCATTCAACAAAATTATAATTATCATGTACCTTAACTTCACCTTCCTGTACTATCTCCATATCCCTTTGTTCTTTTAGAACACAAAAATCTGCCACCCTTTACCTTGAATAGGCTCAATGTCAGACCATCCTCAGCTCTCCAAAATACAGTTTTCCAAAGATTCACAACTCAACTCTCCATCCCGGTTCTACTTGGGCAGCATCTCATTCTGAGAGAGTGAGTGACCCTATGTGCGAGATTCACCAGCCATGTGGGAACTTACAAAGGTGGGGAGTGACAGCCGAGGGGAAGGCTCTCGATGTGGACACGCCACCCGAAGAAGGATGGACCACCACTCTCTTTCCTCCCATCTTTTAACCAGTCTGCTTAAGAAAAGAGCTGATCCATGCCAAGTATATCATGGCATTGCCAATGTAATATTGAGATCAAGTTAACAATTCCAAATACCTGTTAATTTCTTTTAAAAATACAGTTCAGTTGCTGATGTTGGCACTCACTCACCGTACCTTCATTTTATCAGGAGCAGGTTGGAGTGGACAGGAAGGCAGCTACCTGTCATATTTTATGTTATATGGGACATTAAGAACAGTCCCATGGATTTCCATTCTATCTCCTCGCATTCTTCTGAATTTCAAGAAACACTGAATTCATTTACTCAACCTTCCAACATAAGACAACCACCTCATTCTATGAACCAATCTGACTGGTCACAGCCCCTCTTCTGCTGTTACATCCTTCCTTTGGTAGATGGACCCAAACTGTAAACAGTCGTTTAGGTGTGACCTCACCAATATCCTGGAATTGTTGTGAGAAGACTGCTTGACTCCTATATCCAATCTAATTTTTTATCCAAAGTGAACGTACAATTTGCCTTCCCAGAAAAGTGATTACCAGGAAATACCATAGGTAATGCAGAGAGACATCTTCTTCACTCCTATGTTGTGTAATATTGATCAGCATTTCTGAACCAGAATTTGATAAAGCCAAGAGATGCTGCTTTGTTCAAATTCCATTCACAAAGTCTCCAAAAACAGAACTTTTCTTTAGGCTGCAGCAAATGGAACAAACTATTCAAAATGCCAGATTTGGACAGCAGTCCAATGTTAGGTAACAAAGCCAACAGATATAGAGGCAAAAACAGAAGTTGCTGGAAAAGCTCAGCAGGTCTGGCAGCATTTGTGAAGAGAAATCAGAGTTATTGTGACCCGGTGGGTCCAGTGACCCTTCCTCAGAACTGATACAGAGGATGGTTAAGGGTTTCATTCTGTAGATGAACATGTGGGTAACTTTAGTTGTCTACTTAAAAGCTTGCAAACTCTCAAGGATATCACTCCCTCATGTAAACAGTTCAAAGAAACCCCAACGTACCTGCTCAATGAGTTCATCATCATGTAAGATATAGATCTTGTTGATAGTGTATCGTTCCTTCAAAACCAGAGCAAAATGCTCAATACAACGGATGGATAACTTTGACTTCAGGCTGAGGATGATATCCTTTCAAATTTCAGTAGAAAGGGAAAACAAAATTAATTTCTTATTGCCTTTCTGAATTTCCTGTTGAAGATATATGGTCGTTTTACCTATCCCCAGCTGCCTCACAGCGCCAGAGACCTGGGTTCAATTCCCGCCTCAGGCGACTGACTGTGTGGAGTTTGCACATTCTCCCCGTGTCTGTGGGTTTCCTCCGGGTGTTCCGGTTTCCTCCCACAGTCCAAAGATGTGCAGGTTAGGTGAATTGGCCATGCTGAATTGCCCGTAGTGTTTGGTGTAGGGGAATGGGTCTGGGTGGGTTGAGCTTCGGTGGGTCGGTGTGGACTTGTTGGGCCGAAGGGCCTGTTTCCACACTGTAAGTAATCTAATCTAAAATCCTCTCCTATTGGCTGATTCCTGGGACGAAGAGGTTGAGTTCTCAGGAACGGCTAAACAGATTCGGCCATTATTCACTCGAGTGTAGAAGAATGAGGGGTGACCTG
This sequence comes from Hemiscyllium ocellatum, assembly GCF_020745735.1. Classification (NCBI taxonomy): domain Eukaryota; kingdom Metazoa; phylum Chordata; class Chondrichthyes; order Orectolobiformes; family Hemiscylliidae; genus Hemiscyllium; species Hemiscyllium ocellatum. Next base: position 50,507,719 of record NC_083411.1, on the reverse strand, counting down.
ATTGAAACATATAGGATTCTCAGGGAACGTGAAAGGCTGGATGTTGAGAAGATGTTTCCACTTGTTGGGGAATCTCAAACTAGGGGACATAGTTACAGAATGACATGGAAAAAAATTTCTTTTCTCGGAGCAAGGTGAATATCTGAATTCTCGATCACAAGGAGTTGTGGAGTTGAGATCCCTGAAAGTATTTAAAGAAACACTAGGTAGATATTTAAAATATTAAGACGAAGCATGAAACAGGAGTTGAGGGCTGGAGCAGATCAGCCATGATCTTGCATAATGGCAGGATAGGAGTCAGGGAGCTAAATGGCCGACTTCTCCACTTGTTCCTTCTGTTCTTACGATCTAAGAAGACTCCGAAGCAACATGATAATAAGCACTGCAGAAATATGAAGGAAAAAGTGTTAAATCATTCCTAACATCCTGCCTTACTCACTCCCCAAGTCTGCAGTCCCTGTTCCATCCACAGTCTACATCTGCTGCTCCATTGCTGTGGGAACCCCCTGCTCTATCCAGTGTCCCAACCTCATCCTCCATCCACATTCATACCCCCTTCTCCACCCATTCTTCGAACCCCTTCTCCACCCACTCCCCCAAACCCCCGTCCCCATCCACTCCCCCAAACCCCGTCCCCATCCACTCTCCCAAACCCCGTCCCCATCCACTCTCCCAAACCCCCGTCCCCATCCACTCTCCCAAACTCCCGTCCCCATCCACTCTCCCAAACTCCCGTCCCCATCCACTCTCCCAAACCCCCATCCCCATCCACTCCCCAAACCCCCGTCCCCATCCACTCTCCCAAACCCCCATCCCCATTCCACTCTCCCAAACCCCCGTCCCCATCCACTCTCCCAAACCCCCGTCCCCATCCACTCTCCCAAACTCCCGTCCCCATCCACTCTCCCAAACCCCGTCCCCATCCACTCTCCCAAACCCCCGTCCCCATCCACTCTCCCAAACCCCCGTCCCATCCACTCTCCCAAACCCCGTCCCATCCACTCTCCCAAACCCCCGTCCCATCCACTCTCCCAAACCCCGTCCCCATCCACTCTCCCAACCCCCCGTCCCCATCCACTCTCCCAAACCCCGTCCCATCCACTCTCCCAAACTCCGTCCCATTCCACTCTCCCAAACTCCGTCCCATTCCACTCTCCCAAACCCCCGTCCCCATCCACTCCCAAACCCCCATCCCCATCCACTCTCCCAAAGCCCCGTCCCCATCCACTCTCCCAAATCCCCGTCCCCATCCACTCCCAAACCCCCGTCCCCATCCACTCTCCCAGCCCCCTTCTCCCCCACTCTCCCAGCCCCGTTTTCCATCCACTCTCCCAAACCCTTTCTCCACCCACTCTCCTAGCTCCCTTCACCACCCACTCTCCCAGCACTCTTCTGCACCCACTCTCCCAGCCCCCTTCTTCACCCACTCTCCCAGCCTCCTTTTCCACCCACTCTCCCAAACCCCTTCTCCACCCACTCTCCCAGCCCTCTTCTCCACCTACTGTCCCAAACCCCTTGTCCACTCTCTCTCCCAAACCCATTCATCACCCACCCTCCCAACCCCCTTCTTCACCCACCCTCCCAACCCCCTTCTTCACCCACCCTCCCAAACCCCTTCTCCACCTGCTATCCAATCCCCCTCCTCCATCCACTCACTACATCTCTTGCTCTATAAATTGTCCAAACCTATGCACCATCCACAATCCTGGTGCCTAATATATCGACTCAGAGGGCATGAAGTTCCTCTTTTTTCTCACAGTGGCTTTCGGTGGTGAGTAATGTACCCCTGCCCTTGGCTGAGAAGACAGTCAGAGCTGACTTGGTAAGCCTGGGCGAGTTTCCTGGTCCTTCATTGGGCTCAATGCTAGTATCCTGGGTTGTCAGAAACTGGCTGCCAATCAGAGGCTAGCAGCCTTTGAGCCCTGAAGTCAGGCAAGGCCTACTCATCATCAGATCCAGCTGCAATAACACAAGTCTTCTTTATCTTCTTGTCACAGTGTGGGAAGGCAATGGGGGATGGTCAGGGAGTTTAGAGGTAGATGCCATTTGGGGTAACTGGAGATCCCCCCTCCCAATCCGGCAGCGAGGTCACCCTGGTTTTCCAGGGAAACCAACACCAGCAGGAATGTAAAGAGAGAGACATCGAAGGTGGTCACTTGACGCTCATCAGTGGCCAATAATTGATTACTTAAGACCTTAGCAGATTGAATAGGTTGCCCATGGACTCTCTTGACTAGAACTAATTGGTGACCAGACATAAAGGTCGAGGGGGTTACTATATCTCCCAGTACCTCTGCCATTGGCAGGAACAGAGCCCATTGTAATTAGCAGTCGTTCTTGCTTCCCTTTCCAACATCTATTGTCTGTCCTGTTCTGTCAATGTCTAAAAGCTTTTGAAAGCTTTTTGAATTGCTGCATACATTGATTTGCAAAAATGGAAAAGCATTTTCGGAGTTGACTTATTTCAGTTATCATCCATGAATCTTGACAATCCTCACTGCAGAATTTGGCCTTTAGTGGATAAATGCTTTCATCCATTACGCAGTGAATACAAGACTTTGGATATTACCTTGAAAGTCAGATTAAAAATCAAGTGTTGACCGACAAGCCTACATCAATAATTTTTGTTCTATGTTTTGTTTGCTATTCTGCAGATTCGGTTGCTTTTGTATACTGTTCATGTGCATTAAAGAAATCGACAGCATTAGGACAACACATTTTTTATCACCAAAAGATGTTCCAAAGTGCTTTAATGCTAAAGAGCTACTTCTGAAACGTGGTCAGTATTGTACCTCAAAGTTTGCTCATTTCACAGATTACCAGATGGCTACAGTATAATCAATCTTGCTCTTTCAGTTCATAACCAAATTAAATTCTTAAAGAAATTATTGAACTATGATTCCATTCCAACCTCCAATGTCTCCAGACTGTCAGACTTTGGATTCACATTCAGTACTGATGAGAGAAGATTTCTTCAAACTGAATACCAGAAAGACTAAAGCTATTATCTTCAAGTCCTGCTGTGTTCTCTAGTTACCAATTCCACCTCGCTCTCAACTAGCTGAGGCTGAACCAGACTTTGCAACCTGGGAACCACATTTGACCAGAGATCCTACCACAAATCCACATCATCACTAAGACTGCCTATATCCCACCTCAATACTATTGCCTGACTCCATCCTCGACTCATCTATTGCTGAAACACTCTACTGCAATTTAATTATATTGAGGTCTGAATTCCTGCCCGGTGTCCCATCCCCCACCCTTCATAGATGATAGCTTAGCCAAAAATCTGTTGCCTACATTTAACTTACAGGTTCCTGTTCACCTGAACTCTGTCTCTTTGGTGTACATTGACTTGACCATTATCCTTCATTTCAAAACCCTCCATTTTCTTGACCATCCTTATTTCTGTGTGTCCTCCACTACTACCATCCTCCAAGACATCTACATTCTTCAAATTCTGGCCTCATTCAACTCCCTGACTTTAAACATTCCATCGCTGATAGCCAAGTTCAGCATTTCCCTGCCTTTCCATTCCTTTCACCTCCTTTAAGACACATCGCTTTCACTAAGAGTTTTATCATTTATCCTAGTATCTCTTGATATGATTTGTGTCAATTTTGGTTTCATAAATGTCCTGTGAAACACCTGAGTAAATACACTCTCTAAATGCAGATTGTTGTCATTGATGTTGTTAATAAAAATCATGTTAATATAAGGGGCAGATCAGAATACTGAGACTCTGAAATAAAAAATAGTAAAAGCTGGAAATAATAAACTGGTCAGACTGCATCTATGGAGAGAGAAACAAAATTAAAGTTTCAGCATTAATGAAGAGCGTATTTCAGAATTAGAGAGAGTTGGAGACGTAACAGGTTCAAAATGAATATTGCAGACAGAGAGCAGTGAGTGGTGAAAGAGAAAAAAGAAAGGTCTGTGATGGAAGGCAGGAGAGATTAAATGACAAGGTTTCACTGGGCAAAACAGGATGTTAATGAAACAAAAATTGGTGATGTAGTAATAGTGAAGAAGGTTATCTCAGAATACAATAGGATCTTGATCAGATGGGTCAATAGGCCGAGGAATGGCAGATGGAGTTTAATTTAGATAAATGTGAGGTGCTGCATTTTGATAGGGCAAATCAGGGCAGGACTTATACACTTAATGGTAAGGTCCTGGGGAGTGCTACTGAACAAAGATACTTAGGAGTGCAAGTGCATAGTTCCTTGAAAGTGGAGTTGCAGGTAGACAGGGTGGTGAAGAAGGCAGTGAAGCAACTTATAAAATACTACATTCAATTCTGGTCACCTTGCTATAAGAATTACATTCTTAAGCTTGAAAGAGTTCAGAAAATGTTAAAAAGGATGTTGCCAGAGTTGGAGGGTTTGAGCTATATGGAGAGGCTGAACTGGCTGGGGCTGTTTTCCCTGGAGTGTCGGAGGCTGAGGGGTGACCTTATAGAGATTTATAGAAATCAGGAGGGGCATGGATAGGATGACTGGTCAAGGTCATTTTCCCAGGATAGGGGAATCCAAAATTAGAGGGCATAGGTTTAAAGTGAAGGGGAAAAGATTTGACAGAGACCTGACAGGCAACTTTTTCACACAGAGGCTGGTGCATGTATGGAATGAGCTGCCAGAGGACGTGTTGCAGGCTGGTACAATTGCAACATTTAAAAGGCATGTGAATGGGTAGATGAATAGGAAGAGATTAGAGGGGTATGGGCCAAATGTTGGCAAATGGGACTAGATCAGATTGGGATATCTGGTCAGCATGGTTGAGTTGGACCGAAGGGTCTCTTTCTGTGCTGCATGACTCCATGACTGTATGACAAGACAATCTAACTCATTTCAGTCAATCAGCCTGTTCCTTGAATTTGGAACCAGTCATTTATTGGATGTTTATGTCTCACCAGTGCTCCCAGAGGAGACCTCTGTTTAAAGGTAAGGTGCTGAATCTAACATTTATCAGAATGATAAATCCAATTCAATCTCACTATTATTTATATGAATGAATACTAGATTGCCCAGAGCAGCTTCCATGGTTAGATAACAAACCTGAGTCTTTACTACACATCATATTGAGGGAAATCACTGAGTGGCTGCAGCTTGTAAAAACATTATGGCACTTGAATGGAAATGTTGATTTACAACATTTAGTGTTCATAAAGCATAAACAAAAATTGTGACAATGGAAAGTAACATTTGTAAACAGGAATGAATGGTCTAGAATTGGTTTTTAAATCAGAGTTAGATTTTAGGTTTTATTGTCACGTGTACTCAAGTATAAAAGTACAGGAGTATGGTGACAAGTCACGATGCCGCCACACACGGCACCACGTTAAGTACAAAGTTAGGTGCAGCACGGTGACTCAGTGGTTAGCACTGCTGCCTCACAGCGCCAGGGACTGGGTTCGATTCCAGCCTCAGGCAACTGTCTGTGTGGGGTTTGCATCTTCTCCCTGTGTTGACGTGGATTTCCTCCGGGTGCTCTGGTTTCCTCCCACAATCCAAAGATGTGCAGGTTAGGTAAATTGTCCATGCTAAATTGCCCACAGTGTTCAGGGAAATGTAGATTAGTCAGGGGAAATGTAAAGTAATAGTGTAGGGGAATAGGTCTGGATGGGATACTCTTCGCAGGGTCAGTGTGGACTTGTTGGGTCAAAGGGCCTGTTTCCACACTGTAGGGATTCTATAAAAGTTCTACCTAGTTACAAACTTTAAGTACAAAAATAGTGAAATAAAGAAAAAAAGCACCATCATCTCTCTCCTATATCTTTGTCACTAATGCTACTTTAATCCATTGACAACTGAATTAAAAGTTTTCACTCATTTACTGCCCTCTCCACCAAGCCTATCCCCAACACCTCCTCCCTCCCTCCTACCCCACCCCCAGTAGATGGTTAAAATTAATAGTACATTCAAAGCTGAGCAAAATCAACAAACAGGAAAATTCACAGCAAGGAACAAAGAACACCTATAGCCGTCATTACCTTCACTGTTGTATTTTTCTCAAATCGAAAGGCTTTGGTCTGTCCATTTTCCAAATACACCTTGAGAATACCAGGCATTAAGAGTAGCGAGTTACCCTGTGGGAATGATAAAACGCAAAATTCTAGGATTATTTATGAAAACAGATAAGCAAAATAACATAATAGACTCCTCATTATCTTTGTTACAAATACTAAAATGAGGGACAGCAGAGAGAGATTGTGTGTACGCATATATAAAATATATAGGTGTGGATGTATTTGTGCGTATGCATGTGTGTGTGCATGCATATATATGTTTCTGTGTATCTTTGTGTGTGTGTATGCATTTGTGTGTGTTGGCCTGTGTGTTTGTATGTGTCTGTGTTTGTGTGTGTCTGCGTATGTGTGCCTGTGTGGGTGTCGGGATCTGTGCTTGTGTGTGTGTGTGTCTGTATCTGTGTCTGTATGCGTCTGCGTTTGTGCATGTGTGTGTGTGTGTGTGAGTGTGTGTGTGTGTGTGTGTGTGTGTGTCTGTGTACCTGTTTTTGTGTTTGTGCTTAGTGATACATACAGTTTGCCTCCAATATCCCTCCTGAAGTTTCAGATCCAATCTCTCCAGGTATTCATGAACTTCATGCTGTCATTTTGTTCCAAAGTTCACTCACACACACACATCCACAGAAAAGCTCAGCCAATCCTTTGGGATTAAACAACCAAAAAAAACCCCATCACAGCCATAGGAGTTTTCTATGTTTTGTCCGGAGACCAAGCCAAACAAAGCAACTGGTTTGGAGGGACTACACTGAAGATCAGGAATCCAGGGTGGGGTTAAGATAGTGTGCTTCTTATGCCTAAAGTTTCAGATTTACAGCCTTATTAAGGGCCTTGTGTTAGGTTTAGATTAGATTCCCTACAGTGTGGAAACAGGCCGTTCGGCCCAACCGGTCCACAACGACCCTCCAACGAGTAACTCACCCAGACCCATCCCTCTCTGACTAATGCACCTAACACTATGGGCAATTTAGCACGGCCAATACACCTGACTTGCACATCTTTGTGACTGTGGGAGGAAACCGGAGCACCCGGAGGAAACCCACACAGACACGGGGAGAACATGCAAACTCCACACAGACAATCGACCAAGGCTGGAATCAAACCTGGGACTTTGGTGCTGTGAGGCAGCAGTGCTAACCATTGAGCCACTGTGCTGCCCTAAGTAGAGTTGGTAGATCTAATGAAGGACATACAGTTACTTCAGATTAGTGAAAGAAGGCCTCAAAACGTGGCTAGTTGGAGGGCACTAAATTTTGTTCTGGGCATCCAAAAAAGTAGTGGCATAACTGAGAGTTGGCACCATGGTATGCAGTATCAGGGGATCCAAAGTCCACACATGTCTGGAGCACAAACTGTTTTTAATAACCTGATGGGGAAGACACACAGGTTCCTTCCAGTTCCACATTATCTGGAGGGAGGCAGAAGTAGGAAACCACAGACCAGTTATGTGTGGCACCTTATCAAATGCTTTCCAGAAGTCCAGATATACTACATCTACAGGACCTCCATTACCCACTTCACTTGTTACATCTTCAAAGAGTTCTAGCAAATTAAATGAATTACTCTTCACAAAGAAAATGAATTATTCTTCATCAAACCACACTGACTGTGGTGGTTTGTTTTTACTTTACAAATGTAATACCACTTAATAATGAATTCAAACAATTTCCCAATGACAGGCAATAAACTAACCATTCTGTGGTTTCCTACTTTCTATTTCCCTCCCGTTTTGAACTATTGTCTTCCATTAGCAATTTTCCAACCACTAGAACCTTTCCAGATTCCAGGACATTTTGGAATACTATAATTAATGTATCCACTATCCCCGCTGTCACTTCCTTTAAGACTATAGGGTATAGGTCATCAGATCCTGGGGACTTGTCTGCCTTTAATCCCAATACTTTGCTCAGAATTTTCTCCCTATTGATGGTGATTGCTACAAATTCTACCTTTTCTATAATCTCTGCATTACCTGTTACAATTGGGATGGTTTCAGTGTCTTCCACTGTGCAAACTGAGGTAAAGTATTGATTTAGAGTCTCTGCCATTTCTGTGCTCCCCACTATTAATTCCTCGACCTCGAAAGGGCCAACATTCATCTTAGCTACTCTCCTTTTTATATACTGATAAAATTATTTGCTGTCTGTTTTTATATTTTGAGCTAGTTTTCTTTCATAATTAACCTTCATTCTTTTTATTACTTTTGAATCACCCTTTGCTGGTCTTTAAAAGTTTCCCAATCCTCCAGCCTGCCACTGCTCTTTGCAATATGGCATGCCTTAGTTTTTGCCCTTATGTTATCTTTAACTTCCTTAGTTAGCTATGGATGCATTTATCCCTCTTATATTCTTTTCTTCCTTTCTAAATATATTTTAGTTGGAGGAATTAAATATCTCCTTTAATGTTCATCAATAGTCCTACATTTTAGTCTTTCCGCATGGCCCACTGGGCCAAATCTGTCGATTTCCCTATGTAATTAGCTTTGTTTAATTCTAAAATACTAGTATGGGACTCAGGTTTCACCAACGCTCGCCACAATCAACATTATTCAGGCCCTCAGGAAGCATAAAACCAATAAGGCACCTAGTGTTATATAGAAAAATACAAGTTACCCAGTCCAGAACATACTGGGAGCAAATCAGATTAATTATAATCTGGCTGAACTAGTCAGTGGGCTAAATGCCTGTGGAAGGCACAAACCTGTACTTGGCCATTGACGATCACTTCCTCAGCAAAGTGTACTTTGACTGGGTTGCTTTTCAATCTGGCTCGCTTTTCTTCAGTAATAAATGATGACTTGGGCCCCTGTATACAAACAGAAACCATGGCACTTAAACAACAGCTTTGGCGTTTTGTGTTGACAATGTGTGGCAATTGGGAAAGCCCTGCACTGATGTTCTGAGTTCCAAAAGTTTGATTGTAACCTAAAATACGAACATACAAACAAGGATCAAGAGAGTAGGCCTATGAGCCTACTTCGCTCTTCAATAAAATCACAGCTGTTCTGATTTTATTGTAGGATCCAGGCCCTTCAGCCCAACAAGTCCACCCACCAACACTCCAAAGTGTAACTCACCCAGACCCATTCTCCAACAGTAACCCCTGACTAATTCACCTAACCTACACACCCCTGAATACAATGGGCAATTTAGCACTACCAATTCACCTAACCTACACATCCCTGAATACAATGGGTAATGTAGCACTACCAATTCACCTGACCTACACATCTTTGGACTGTGAGAGTAAACCAGAGCACCAGGAGGAAACCCACACAGACACAGGGAGATTGTGCAAAATCCACATGGTCACCCAAGACTGGATTCGAACCCAGGTTCCTGGCCCTGTGAGGCAGCACTGCTAACCACTGAGCCATCATGCCTCCTCTTGATTTTAACCTCAACTCTACATTCCTGTATCTCCCTGATAATCTTTCAACTCCTCAGTCATCAGGAATCTGTCTATCTCTGCCTTAAAAAATATTTAAATACTCTGCATCCACCACCTCGTGAGGAAGGGAATTCTAAAGGCCCACAACCCTTTGAGAGAAAAAGGGTTTCCTCATCTTTGTTTTAAATGGGTGCCCCCCATTTTAAAATAATGATCTCCAGTTCTCAGATTCTTTCATAGAGGAAACCTGAATTCTTTCAGCATTCACCCGTTCAAGACCCCTTGAGATCTTAAATGTTTTAGTTAATTCACTTATAACTCTTCAAAACTCCACGGGATACAAGCCCATCCTATCTAGCCTCTCCATCTAAGGCAATCCACTTATTCCAGGTATTCCTTCTCTGAACTGCTTCTGATGCGTTAACATCCTTCCATAAGTACAGTGACCAAAACTGTATACAGTACTCCAGATGTGGTCTCCCCAAAGCCCTGTAAAATTAATGTATAATCTCCCTACTCTTGCAGTTAATTCCCTTTGCAATAAACCATTCAAATTGTGCCACGTGACCTTTTGTATCCATCTGAAAGAGGACATGGCATCTCGGTTTAATAATTCAACTCTAAAAGTCTAGTGCTTGCCTCAGTCTTGCACTGAAGCTCATTCAATATCCCCGTAATAGCATGTACTTCTAACTAGATAGAGAGAGCTGGAGGTCTAGTTGATGGGTGCTGCTCCACTTTAGGATATGCTGAGATTAATGATCAAATCTTCATTTGTATCCTGCATGAAGCCTGGAAACTTCTTTGATTATGTAGCTTGATAACACATCACACAAGACAAATGGCCACTGAAGCATGAATCAAAGCCTTCTGACGTGAGCTGGTTGAATTTGTGTCAAACTTGGAGCAGTGCACAGTCTCATCAAGCCCCATCAAATGTTAATTGAACATAAAGCACCATCCTGTTCAGAGTCAGGTGGCTTTTTGCAAGCTTACTTCAAGACATCTAGTTCTCTTAATGCTAAGGAAACAGGGTCAATTGAAGTTTGATAGATTTTTATTGGAATACTCAGAGATGAGGTACAGCTGACTGAAGGAACAGGCCAAATAGCCTGCTCCTGTTCCCGTGTCCAAGATCAAGTGCTCACTGTAAATGTCAGCATCCATCCCATCTATAGATTTGTTATATCTGTTAGTTATTTCACTAATAAGTCTTCAAAACTCCACGGGATACAAGCCCATCCTGTCTAGCCTCTCCATCTAAGGCATGTCATTCAAACTGCCATTGCAAATGCCAGACTAAAGTATTTGGGAATTAATCTGAATCACATCGAGTGGATCTCTCCTGGACTGCAACCGAGTTGTGAATAAACCCATAGAATCCCGACAGTGTAGAAACAGGTCATTTGGCCCAACAGGTCCATACCGACCCTCTGAAGAGTATCCCACCCAGACCCATTCCCCTACCATATAACTCTACATTTCCCCTGACTAATGCACTTAACCCACACATCCCTGAACACTACGGGCAATTTAGTAATTTAATATGGAAACTTCACACAGACAGTCGCCCGAGGCTGGAATCGAACTGATGACCATGAGTAGCATTGGAAAGCTCTGCTTTTAAAAGTCGAAAGATTGTACTTACAGGGGTATTTCGCAGGACAGTCACTGTAACAGTGTTACCACATTCCCTGCAATAAACAATTTGACAAATATTAAAGCAATATGGATCCAATGCAGAAAAAAAAGGACACTTGACTAAAACCTGCAAAATTAAGCTCCTGGCACAGAATATTATTTTCCGGGATCACAGGCTTGAACTTAACAGCAACACATAAGACTCATAAGAGTTGTACAGCGTGGAACCAGACCCTTTTGTCCAACTTGTCCTCACTGACCAGACATCCCAATCTGATCTAGTCCGTCTATCTCACTCAGATTGTAGTTCGATGTTAAAAATAAAATTGCCACGATCTTACAAGCCCCATGGGACTGCTCTCTCATTTGAGAAAGAGAGGTGACTGGTGAATTAGAATTAGGTTCAGTGTCACGTGTGCTCAAGTTACAAAAGTACTGGAGTGCAGTGAAAAGTGTACAATGTCACCAACACACAGTGGCACCTTAAGTAGAAAATACCTAGGTATAAATCTCAGGTATAAAATTAGAGAAAATAAAGAAATAAGTTACAGAACATGACAGATATACACAGTATATGTTAGGAAAATAAGAAATAAAGAAATAAAAAGATTCACAATGCAGTCTTTCTATTGTTGGGGGTGGGGTTCAGAACTAGAGGGCATAAGTTTAGAGTGAGAGGGGAAAGATATAAAAGGGATTGAAGAAGCAACGTGTTCACGCGGAGGGTGGTGAATGTATGGAACGAGCTGTCAGAGGAAGTGGTGGAGGCTGGTACAATTACAACATTTAAAAGGCATCTGGATAGGTATATGAATAGGAAGGGTTTAGAGAGATATAGGGCTAAGCGCTGGCAAATGGTACTAGATTAGGTTAGGATATCTGATCAGCATGGATGAGTTGGAGAAGGGTCTGTTTCTGTGCTGTACATCTCCATGACTCTCTGGCTCTATTAGGGCTTTCTGTAATGGTAGTGGTTTAACTTGAACCTCAGACAAGGGGAAAGGTTGAGAAGGAGAGTCCCTCATGGTAACCAATGTTTACACAAAGACATCAGCATCAGAAACATTTCTGGTAAACAATCGCACTAAAGCTCCAGTGTAAGTCCAGAGTTCAGATACAAAGGGTAAAGATGCCTTCCTATAAGCAGTCTCCCACAGCCCAGATTAAAGCAGAGTGAAGTCTAATGAAGACGTCAGCCTTACACATTCTGGATGTGATCACGAACACATTGGAGATTGAAATACATCCAAAAGAGTACAAGTCATAACTCAGACCATACTTAGTTTTACATATTTGGTTCTTACAAACCCTGCCTCCAATGTTTGGCATGTATTTAAATTGGGATTGCAGTGAGGTTTTCTACACAGGTGGGAACTCCATTCTATATATTCTGCTAAACAGTTCTTAAGATCCAGCCAGACAACACTGTTTAAGCCCAAGACCCTTGATAACACCTTTAACAGGAAGCAAATCAAATTCAGTAAAGTTACTGAGAGATTCTTTTGTAATGATCACCACCTTAGCACTGAATCCTAGAGCTACAAGCATTGGACAGGAGAAATATATTCCAACAAAAGAGGCTCTGGGTTTGACAAATGCACACGCTACATACACCTTGCTTTGGTTTATCATTTATGAACAATCTTTAACTTAAAATGCTTTCTTTAACTACATTTCTGATAGAATACACTGAATTATAAATAGTGGGACTATGGATACAATGGAGAATTCATCTTAGGTAAGCAAGCAAGAATCAACTGTGTGGATAATAGAGTGTTCAACTGTCTGTATTTATGGAGAAATTGGCTGTATGTGTAATGGGGTACTGGTTGTTTGTGTAGGGTACACAACGGAGCATTCAATAGTACTTGGAATGGAGTTCTTGATTGTGTGTATATGGAGTATTTGACTATATGTATATCCAAGTTTTTGACTGTATGTATAACCTGGCAGTGCACATATCAAAGAAGGAGAAAGTGAGGACTGCAGATGCTGGAGATCAGAGTCGAGACTGTGGTGCTGGAAAAACACAGCAGGTCAGGCAGCATCCAAGGAGCAGGGGAGTTGATGTTTCAGGAAAAAGCCCTTCATCAGGAATAAAGGGTTTCTGTTGAAGGGCTTTTGCCTGAAATGTCGATTCTCCTGCTCCTCGAATGCTGCTTGACCTGCTGTGCTTTTCCAGCACCACAATCTTAATGCATATCTAAGCATTCAATTGTGCATACAAGTTTGTCTTTGTATTTGAATTTTCACATGTGTTTAAAATGGGGTATTCAATTATGTTTGCATGTAATAGAGAACTGGCCGGGTGTGTAATGGAATATTCAAACTTGTGTGTGAAAACTTACTCAACTGTCTGTGTAATGGAATTTTCGATTGAAATGTCGACTGTGAGTGCAGCAGAATATTTGTCTCTGTGAGTAACTGAGAACTCAACTGTTTGTGTAATTCAATATATGTAATGGTTTATATTATAGAACACTATTGTGCAAGATGTCTGGGTGAGCTGCTGTAGAACTAAGGAGACATATGACACTCAATTAAGTCTTGTTGGTGATCTCCCTTTAGAACTGCAAACAATTTTCTACACTTTAGCTTTGTTTTATTTTCTGAGTTTGCCACCAACAACTTGCATTTATATAGCACTTTGAAGGTCACAAAACTTCACAATTCAAACTTCATAGCAAGTTCACCTATTAAAGGACTTAAAGACAGCCCTCAAATAAGGTCATAGAGATGTACAGCACAGAAACAGACCCTTCAGTCCAACGTATCCATGCCGAACAGATATCCTAAATTAATCTAGTCCCATTTGCCAGCATTTGGCCCACATCCCTCTCAACCCTTCCTATTCAGATGCCTTTTAAATGTTGCAATTGTACCAGCCTCCACTACTTCCTCTGGCAGCTCATTCCATACATGCAGCACCCTCTGCGTGAAAAGCCCCTTAGGACCCTGTTATATCTTTCCCCTCTCACCCCAAACCTATGCCCTCTGGTTCTGGACTCCCCCACCCAGGGAAAAGTCATTGGCTATTTACCCCAACCAGGCCTCTCATGATTTTATAAACATCTATAAGGTCACCCCTCAGCCTCTGAAGTTCCAGAGAAAACAGCCCCAGCCTGTTCAACCTCTCCCCAGTGCTCAAATCCTCCAACCCTGGCAACATCCTTATAAATCTTTTCTGAAACCTTTCAAGTTTCACAACATTCTTCCGATAGGAAGGAGACCAGAATTGCACGTAATATTCCAAAAGTGGCTTAACCAATGTCCTGTACATCCACAACATGACATCCCAACTCCTATGTTCAATGCATTGAACAATAAAGGAAACCATAACATCTTCTTCACTATCCTGTCTACCTACGACTCTGGCCATTAATGATTAGCTGGTGGTAACTATTAAAACTTTACATTCAGTGAATGCGCTAAAAGGGTCCTCACCTAATAATGTTATCGATACGTTCCTGGGAAATTGTATCCAGAGGCATGTCGTTAATTTGTAAAATCTGGTCACCTGGGAATAGCTTTCCCTCTCCAGGACCACCTAAGAAGCAAAATGAAGTCAGCATATTTTTGAATGGAGCATTAGTTGTCCCTCACAGAAAGAGGAGAAAAAACTGAAAGTACATGGGAAGCTATTAGCATATGCAAAGGTTAAAAAAAAACAGATAATTATTCATACTTTTTTTTGACAACTGCACATCTTGCTGCCTGAAGCTTGTCTCATCTCAATGAAAAGGGAATGATGCATTTCTCAGATTGTGAAGAGAGAGAGAGGTGAATTGTACCTGTTTGTGACTTTCTTATAAAGAACTAGGGAACACAGATAATGTCAATGAAACTAAGGATTCTTGTGTGTGTTGAATAATCACAGCGTAGAACCCGAGGACCAGCATGCTAGAGATCATAAGGAAATTGATATTGGACCAAGGACAGGAGTTCACCAAAATAACCAAAGCAAATCTGCCTGTGTGGAGCTTCTACCTTCCCCCTCCATATCTATGTGGGTTTCCTTCAGGTGCTCCGGTTTCCTGCCAGTCCAAAGATGTGCAGGTTGGGTGGATTGGCCGTGCTAAATTGCCCCATAGTGTGTAGGCTAGGTGGGTTAACTGTGGTAAATGTGGAGTTAAGGAGATTGGGTGAGATGCTGTTCAAATGGTTAGTGCAGACTCAATGGCCCGAATAGCCTCTACCTGCACTGTAGGGATTCAATGATGATTCTATGAAAATAAAGAACAAGTTAAAGGCATGAAAGTGTGACAAATCACCCAGAGCAGAAGATTCCATGCCAGAGTTTTAAAGGAGAATTGGTGCAGACAATGCATATGCCCTGACTGTAACCTATCAAAGCTGAGGAACTGGTCCCATAGACTGAAAAAATTACTCATGTCACTCCAACAGTTGAGAAAGGGAGAAGAACTGCATCAGAGGTCAGATCAGTTTTCCTTCGTGTGAATCCAAGGAAAGTGATGGTACCAAACAGAGTACCAGGCCGTGCACTCAGAGCATGCGCAGATCAACTGGCAGAGGTCTTCTCAGACACCTTCAACCTCTCCCTGCAGCAGGCCACTGTCCCTGCCTGTTTCAAGAGGGCCAACATTATCTCTGTGTCTAAGAAGGCTCATGCTGCATGTCTCAGTGACTCCCGCCCAGTGGCCCGAACTTCAATGGTTATGAAATGCTTTGAAAGGCTGGTCATGGCATTAATCAACTCCAGCCTCCCCACTGCTCTTGACCCACTCCAATTTTCCTATCAGACCAACAGATCCATGTCAGATGCCATATCACTTGCCCTCCACTCCGCCCTAGGACATCTTGACACCAAGAACTGCTACATGAGAATCTTACTCATTGACTACAGTTCAGCTTTCAACACTATTATCCTCTCGAGACTGATTACTAAACTTAGTTATTTCAGACTAAGAGCCACTCTCTGCAACTGGATCCTCAGTTTCCTGACCCACAGGGCACAATCAGTAAAGACTGGGGACAATATTTCATCCTCACTAACGCTCAATGCTGGAGCCCCTAGGGTTGTGCACTCATCCCCCTACTATACTCACTGTATACCCATGATGCGTCACCATGGTGAACTCGGCCCGGACAATCATAAAGGCCAACCTCCTATCTATAGAATCCATCTACCAGGACCGCTGTCAAGGAAAGGCCGCCAGCATTCTCAAAGATCCATCCCACCCTTCAATGTTTTTCTACAACCTCTACCATTGGGGAGGAGGGACAGAAGCCTGAACACACGCACCAGCCAGTTTCGAAACAGTTTCTACCCTACTGTTCTTAGAATACTGAATGGACTCACAAACTCTTAACATTCGCCTGTACCTGTATTTTTGTTTTTGCTGCTGTTTACCTATTGTTCACTTATCTATGCTACTGAACTCGGTGATCTGCCTGTATTGCTCGCAAGACAAAGCTTTCCTCTGTGCCTCGGTACACGAGACAATAAATTAAATTAAATTAAATTCAGAAGCCTGGTGAATTATAGCCCAATTAACCTCACATCTTGCATTGGCAAATATCTAGGCCTATCATTAAGGACAGAGTGGCTGAAGATGTAGCTAATTTTCAGCTGATCAGAGACAGTAGTAAAGGCCCTACAAATCTCTATGAACTTTTTTAAATACGTGAGGAGAGAACCTCTGGGTCCTAACGTCCACTGGTCGTGTCTTACCCTTTGGAAAAAATCCAGCAATGAGATGATAAGCCACTTTTATGATCTTATTGTGGGGTGGGTTCTTGAGGAAGGGGTCTCAGGAGGAGTTGGAGGCTTGGATAGGGGTGCGGATTTGAGGCCATTCCCTTGCCCCCATCCCTGCCTCCATTGTCACTAGTTGGATAAAATGCAGGCTCTATTCCTTAACCTAGTTTGCAAGTTGTCATGGTTTCTCAGTTTGGAAACTAGGCAGCTTTGTCCACCAGGGGGCAGATAATTTGGAAGGTGACGGGTTAAGGCCCTTAATTGACCATTTTGGTGGAAGTCAAGAAGGCCGTCTATGGATCATTTTAATTAATTACCGAGGTGGCAGGAAGAGGGTGAGGGGCCAAGCCCATTATATCACCTTCTGACCATCTTCAGGGAAGAGAAAATTCCACTTGAAGTATTGTCACCATGGCAAAACTGACAAAGATTGAGAAGAGTTCAGAGTTAATGCTGGAGGTGTTGAGATGGACTGTATCAGTTAAAAGCCCTGGCCCTATCAGACCCTCAGCCCCTCTTGAAAACACTTCAGGCCTTCCCTCAGTTCGATTAGATTACTTACAGTGTGGAAACAGGCCCTCCGGCCCAACAAGTCCACACCGACCCGCCGAAGCGCAACCCACCCAAACCCATTCCCCTACATTTACCCCTTCACCTAACACTACAGGCAGTTTAGCATGGCCAATTTACTTAACCTGCACATTTATGGACTGTGGGAGGAAACCGGAGCACCCGGAGGAAACCCACGCAGACACGGGGAGAATGTACAAACTCCACACAGACAGTCGCCTGACGCTGGAATTGAACCTGTGTCTCTGGCGCTGTGAGGCAGCAGTGCTAACTGCTGTGCTGCCATGCTGCCCACATTGGAACCTCCCATTCCCAGGTATTTACCTGCAGTGACAGACTTCACACATACTGGTGAATCTTCTGAGACCATAAAACCGTAGTCCAGGAGTGGATCTTTGATAATCTTCACTGTGACCTTCAAAGGGCTGCTCGGCTGGTTTGTGTTAGCAGCTGCTCCATCGGCTGGACCTTGATTACTTCAATCACAAACAAAGCAAGGGTCACATTTGTCAATCATTGTCAGAATCTTATTATTTTCCATATTATTTAATCCACCTCTCACCCATCCTCACCACACCCCTTCAATCCCCCATCCCCCACCCCCAGCCTGGACTCGGTCAGGTTCCTGCAAAATTCTCACTCGTAGTCTCTCCCCATCGCATTGGCTTTCTGAGAGAGAGGTCATTGTAAAAGGGATTTCCTCTGCTTCTCTGTATCCACCTCAAAACTGACACACCCATTCTCTAGGAACCTGCCAAAACCAGGGTGAAAAATTCCAGCAAGCTGTTTCGAGAATGTCAAAGGATCAGAAGATTCTTGGTGAGTTAATAGAATCAAAGACAGAGGCTATGAGTCACAGAACCTCTGCTCTGTCCAAACTGCAGCAAATTGGCTAGGATGAGATCAAAATGTAGTTAGTGAATAAAACCAGGAAATTTTCAGCAAGTTCGGCAGCATCTGTGGAGAAACTTTCAGGTTAGTGAGTCACTGACACGCCCATTGAGGTGATTGATCAGTCCATGGTCTAGAATGGCGGAACAGGCTCAAGGGGCTGAATGGTCTGCTCAGGCTCCAATATGCCTTCATCAGAAGTGGGTAAAGTCAGGGTGCAATTTCCCCTCCCTGGAGATGGTGAGGAAAGGGCAAATATTTGGTTGAGTTCACCCAGAGGTGTACTCAGTCCCTTTCTCACCACCTCCACTCCGGGCAGGAAAATCCATGGTGGGCATCCTCAGCCCGCCAACAAGTGAAGCTTTTGAATCACCAGCTAATAGACAATAGACAATAGGTGCAGGAGTAGGCCATTCAGCCCTTCGAGCCTGCACCGCCATTCAATATGATCATGGCTGATCATTCCTAATCAGTATCCACTTCCTGCCTTATCTCCATAACCCTTGATTCCAAGGGCCTAAGCCACTCATTGGGCTGAATACCCTCTCTCCCAGCTGGTGGGAACAGGGCGTGTTTTCTTCACAGGGAAGCTCCACTTGCCTGAATCTGGGGCTAATTGGGACAGGGAGGGTTACTCACCCCATCCCCAATAGTGTCCCCAAAATACCCACTTTCTTACCCACTGGTGAAGCTGGTCATGGTGTGCCACTTGTGCTTCCAACCCTGAGCCTACAAATTTCTGATTGAGCAGTTACCTCTGGGTGGGTGGTGGACAGGGCAAGGATTCAGTGAGCAGGCTCCTGATTGGACAAAGGAGAAGCCCTTAAGTACCAAATTGATGCTCAATCCAATGAACTTTCATGCTGGGGTGATAAAGAGAGCCTAAGTAGGTTAATGCCCCTTGAAGTCACCTATGCCCACACTTAGTACTCACCACATTAAATCCTAGCCTTAGGGATGTACCAGGTTTTAAGCAAATGCAAGGGTAGAGAGTGGAAAGAAAAAAACATGGGATGGTCTGTGCTGAGATTGAAGACTGGACAATAACAAAGGGGGTAATGGTGTTAGGCAAATTAAGTCAGAATGGAACAAATCAAGGAGCAAAACACGAATGTGGAGGAGGGATACACAATGACAACAGAGTCACTGCCACAAGATTGGCTGTTTTCCCTGGAGGCTGAGGGGTGACCTTACAGAGATTTATAAAATCGTGAGGGTAAATAGATAAGGACTTTTCCATGGGGTGGGGGAGTCCAAAACTAGAGGGCAGTGGTTTAAGATGAAAAGGGAAAGATTTAAAAGGGTCCTAAGCGGCAACTTTTTCACACAAAGGGTGGTGTGTGCATGGAATGAGCTGTCAGAGGAAGTGGTGGACATTGGCATAATTACAACAGTGAAAAAGCATCTGGATGGGTATATGAACAGGAAGGGTTTAGAGGGATATGGCTAAGTGCTGGCAAATGGGACTAAATTAAGTTATCTGGTCCTCATGGATGAATTGGATTTAATACTCTTTTCGTGTTGCCCTGACTCTATAAATGATTCAGAGATCTGAATTATTGGGTTAGACATCAAATGGCCATGGGATTTTGATCCAGTGCTGGGAAACTTTGAAAATTACAGTCCCAGACATTATCTTGGAATGCCATCTTCTGGGACAGTTGTGAATTTGAAAGGCTTAGGTTTAATTTTAAAATTTTGAGTGAATTCTCCCACCCTGATGTCATGAGAGTAATGACAAGTGTGGTGACAAAATAAGGTGAGAAAGAAAAAAGTATAGATTTGCATCATTGCAAAAGAAGGTCTTGACTTGCCCTGAGCTTAGAAAGGTGAGTTCAAAGAGGTGACGACCTTATTTCAGTGCATTTGCAGTTCATTAAAAACCCAATTCGACAGACTTACATCGCTTTTCCAAAACATCTCTCCTCTACCACGAAACGTAGACAGTGAAAATTCCCAACAGAAAGGTCAGAGCCAGTTCCTGACAATTATAGCTTGGTGAAGACCCATCCTGCCATCACCCAATGCACTTCACACATCGATGCTGACATGGCGGATTGACGCTCATTAACTTTAGCACCAGGTTACAGACTGTCAGAGACTATCATCACTCAGACTGCCAGCTGCTTACACACCAAATACAATTCGTGTGCTTTGAGTAAGTGGTGATGTGTGAACGTTAGAGGATCCACCACAGTCATTCAATCACACTATATGGGGATGGTCACAGTCAGTTCAAGTGATGTAGTGTAGTGATTACAGGTAGGTCAGTTGAGGGATCAATCTGTGAGGGTGTGGCCAGTTTTTCTTTGCAATGAGATAAAGGGAGAGACTCAGTATGACAGAGAGGGACACATGAGCGGAAGGAGGTGATGATGAGCAGGAGAGTGTTATGGACCAGACCAGACCAGACCCTCTCAAAATATTTTAAGAAGGTAGCCTAGGCCCTAATTGTTTCTTACCTTAAAGACAGATGTAAAGTGCCATGTCCCGAACACTATTTACTGGTCAAACTACTTGATATTAAACAAAACATAATGTATTCAAATGCTATCATTAAAAGTACAACTAAAGAAAGAAGAACTTAGAATAAATTAACTCGACTGGAAAACTTAACAGAACAATAGATACAACAACTATTATTAATTAACTGTTTCAGTATAGTAGTATTCTATAAACACACCTTTTGGCAAAAAGGCAAATTCAGAAAACAGATTTTGTCTCACATGTAATCCAGCAACCTACGAAGAGAACCGCTAGCTTTTGGCTATAATCAAGAGATGGGGAAAATAGGTTCCACTTTTTCAACATCACAATAGCAACCGATGCTGAATCTCAAAACTAAAAAAACTAAAAACTAGAAATCCTGATTTGTGAGAGCTGGCTACACCCATCCAGGCTGCACCTATTATTCCAACTTTAAATAAAAACAAGGCCTCCCAAGTTGTTTACTTTCTAGGCTCTTACTAGCCAATTCGGCACCTCTGCCTTAAAACTTTGCTTAATTGTAACCAGGACAAAACACACTTCCTAAAGCCACAGCATTGTCACAAGAAGTCATCAGGTGTTCCCAGTGAGTAAGCTGGAAATGCAGAAAGGGTTAGCAGTTTGGGAGGATGTGATGCTGTGAGCCCTTGGGTGGAACACGATGCATGCAAGTAGTTCATGAGCCTTGGCAAAGGCATGTGCCGTATCCTGAGTAAGAGGTAACAGAGAGAAGATGGTGGTACTTGATCTTGCAGAGCGCAGAAAATCTTTTCACTCTGTACACAGCACTGACCCACACTGCTCTTTATGCCAAGGTTGGTTGTCTTTGTTATGGTGTTCCCCTTTGGGGGATGGGGGAGGTGAGCAAGGATAAGGATTCCCATCCTCTCCACCAGACAGCCCAGCAGCACCTTCAGATCTCTGTCCTGGAAGGAGCTTGTCTTTCCCCTTGAGACCGTTTCCAGATCGAGCCCCTGCAGGTCTGAGAGATCAATGCTGATTGGGAGAGTCTGAAGTAGTGGCAGCTGGGCTTTTGGGGCAGGGGTGGGTGGTACAAGGAAACCAGGAGAAGATCTTACCTGGAGCACAGGAAACACGATTTCATGAGAAATGCAGCCATCATCTCAGGAGTATAATTAGTGAGTAGAAACGTAGAAGACGGTGTTAGAAAATTGATTGTGGGCCACTGTGAAACTCACTGGCCGTCACACTTTCAGGAGAAATCGGAGAATTTAGCCCGACTTCACTGTATTGGAAAGTACAGGATGTTCAAAGGATGTACTTGACAAAAAGTTTGTAAAAAAGCAACAGATCAGTTCAAATCAGCGAGATTTTTTAAACAAACGCAGAGGAAGTCTCCTTGTTCGGTTTGAATCTGATTAGAATGTTTTTGTTTAATTGGTGGGCAACAAGATTCCGTGCACTGAAGTGTTCCATGCAGACCCCAACTGGATGGCCTAACAGAGGTTACCATAGCAACACCCCTCTGCAGGTCAGGGGAAACAGCAGGGATGGCCTGCTCTACCACTTATTAAAATTGTGAATTATAAACAGGGGACTTAGCCAGGTCACGACAGGAGGTGGAAGGAGCGAGCCCTCTACACTGTGCCCTATCTCCAGCCCTCTCCCTGTAACCACATTACGAGGTAAAAACAATGACTGCAGATGCTGGAAACCAGATTCTGGATTAGTGGTGCTGGAAGAGCACAGCAGTTCAGGCAGCATCCAAAGTGCAGCGAAATCGACTTTTCGGGCAAAAGCCCTTCCTGATGACCACACTATAACCACACTACCCACAACACAAACACACACACAAACACCGCCAGACCAGAACACTGGGAGCAGACCGGAACATCTCACTGTCAACTCTGGTCAGCGACTGGAATCGGGTATTAAAGATGCTTCAGCTCTGAGTGAGAGCCAGTCAGACTATCATGATGCCCATATTAAGAAGCTAGACAGTATAAATATGAACTGTATCTAACCTTTCAAATGTTTCGTACATTGTGACCACCCCCAATCAGTTCTTTGAAAATACCTGAGCTATGTTTGTGGAACAGTCCCCTTCTCTTAATCATCTTGCAATGGGATTTAAGAGTACATTTTACTATTTAGTATTTCTATTTCAAAAGGAATGTACATCAGAAAAAGGTCAGGAGGCCTGACTTCGAGCCTACAGGACTACTGTCCAATGTCTAAGCTACAGTATTCTCTCAACTGTACAGAGATGTGAGCTGATGATCTGTGGGTGAAAATTACTTCTTTAATTGCGCAACAATTTTTCATGAAACAGTCTGGATTGGAACAAAGATGCAGCTTAAAGGAGTAGGGTATTTATGTTACATTAAATTTAATCTGACTTCAGGCTATCAGAAAACCGCTACTTCCAGACAAGGTGATTGACATGATCTCGTGCAGATAAATAATTCATAAAGGCTTTTAACGATGTAGCAATTGTGGCTGTTTGTTATATTATAGACAAGGGAAAATCAAAACTCTCAACAACTGAAAGTGCTTTGTGCTTCTGAAAAGGGTCATTCTGTTTTGTTTGTGAGATTTTATTTACAAAAACGATAATGCTTTTGGTGACAAAATGTAGTTTTATAAATTCAACGTTGACTTGCTTTACAGTACACGGCATGTAATGCCATAATTGAGAGAAATCAGCAAGGTAAAGGCTATGTTGTAAATGTAATATCCATGTTAATTTGCTGAGGCAGGTTCTGAGAATAGAAACCAGGATTTTATAAACCTCCCGGAGGTGGACCAGGAGGTAGAAGAGCTGGTGAAATGATGAGTGGCCATGTGTGATTGGCTGTTTGATGTGATACGGCCAAAAGGGCTTCGGGTTTTTGAAAAGATTCGTAGGGTTATGGATTTGGTCATAGATTCATTCGCTGAACTGGTGTGGTTTTCTGCAGACGTTTTGTCACCTTGCTAGGTGACATCATCAGTGTGTCTTCGATAAAGTGCTGTCGGTCTGTCCTGCCTGGTACTTGTGTGTCTCTGCTTTTTGGTACTTCCAGTTCTGTATCTGAATGGTTTGTATATCAGATCCTGTTCAATATGTTTATTGATTGAGTTCCAGCTGGAGTGACAGGCTTTAAGGAATTCTCTCATGTGTCTCTATTTTGCCTGTGCTGGGATGGTTACATCGTCCCAGTTGAATATGTGTCCTTCGTTGTCCGTGTGGGTGGAAATCAGAGTACTGGTTCAGTCTGGCAGTGGGGAGTTGATGCTCATGCATTCATATGGTCAACTTTTCTTCCTGTTTGTCCTATGTACTGTTTTTCACAGGCCTTGCAGGGTATCTTTGTAGATTATGTTCATCCTGTTGAATGGGGGTTTAGATTACTTACAGTGTGGAAACAGGCCCTTCGGCCCAACAAGTCCACACCGACCCGCCAAAGTGCAACCCACCCATACCCCTACATTTACCCCTTACCTAACACTACGGGAATTTAGCATGACCAATTCACCTGACCCGCACATCTTTGGACTGTGGGAGGAAACCGGAGAAAACCCACGCAGACACGGGAGAACGTGCAAACTCCACACAGTCAGTCGCCTGAGTCGGGAAATGAACCCGGGTCTCTGGCGCTGTGAGGCAGCAGTGCTAACCACTGTACCACCGTGCCGCCCACGTGCCAGACCCCGTGTCGGGTCTTTAACTTTTGTGAGGAGTTGGTGAAACGTGTTTACCGGTTTGTGGGCCACTAAGATTCCTAGGGGTCTGAGTAGTCAGGTAGTCATTTCAAAAGGGCTTTTTCCCAGTGGAGGGAACGGATGCAGAGACTGTCCACCGGGGGTGTGGGGGGGGTGGGGTGGTGGGAACGGGCTTTTTTTATTCATTTCTGGGACATGGATGTCACTGGCTGGCTAACATTTATTGCCTGTCCCTAGTTGCCCTTGACAAGGTGGGCAGGAAGATATCTTCTTGAACCGTTGCAGTCCATGTGCTGTGGGTAGACCCACAATACCCTCACGGAGGGAATTTCAGGATTCTGACTCAGCATAGTGAAGGAACGGCAATATATTTCCAGTCAGGATGGTGAGTGGCTTGAAGGGGGACTTAGTCAACGGTATTCCCATGTATCTGCTGCTCTTGTCCTTCTGAGTGGAAATGGTCGTAGGATTGGAAGGTGCTGTCTGAGGATCGTCGGTGAATTGCTGCAGTGCATAATGAAGATAGTACACACTGTTGTCAGTGATGGAGGGAGTGGATGTTTGGTTGCAAAAACATAATTGAAGCCCCAATTTGGGGTCATTTTGCTGGTGGTGAGGCAATCGGCCCCGATGCAGGGGGAAAGCCAGTTAAATGGTGGCAGCATCTCAACAACAGCTCAACGTTCAGGACTGATAGTTCAGGGAGGGAGCTGCAAGCAGTTCCAGCAGCTGCAATGATCGTCTTGCAAGGGTTGCACC
The DNA here is from genome assembly GCF_020745735.1 of Hemiscyllium ocellatum. Classification (NCBI taxonomy): domain Eukaryota; kingdom Metazoa; phylum Chordata; class Chondrichthyes; order Orectolobiformes; family Hemiscylliidae; genus Hemiscyllium; species Hemiscyllium ocellatum. Next base: position 50,482,568 of record NC_083411.1, on the reverse strand, counting down.
TCCAACTCTCAGCTCCTGATTTTATCTATTTTTTCAAACTTCCCTGGCTGAGCTCCCAAGGTCTTGTACCTCAGCAGCACCCACCTCTCTCTCTCTCATTGAGATTATTAAGCTCTTTGACTGGGCCAGCAGCATCAGCTTCCCTCATAGATAGTGGGCCTGTGGGCAACTCGTGATGAGTATCTAACCAATGGAATCAAGGTCCGTCTTACAACTCCTTTCATCATGCATCAAACATCAGGTGGATAGATAAGCCTACAAGAACAAGTCCCACATGATTCAGGACTTTCTATTGAGCTCACTGCCCCCTATCACATCAAATTGCATCTTCTAATGTTCTTTAAATGTCATTCCCCTCAGTCAATCTACACGATCCACCAGCAAGGTCCACTCAATGCTGCTTACCTCCCTTCCCTATTGCTCCAAAAGTCTCAACAGTTCTACTCCCTCACTTCAAACAGAAAAATTGATTCCTACCAACGCCTCGACACCGCAGTATCAACCTTGCCTTTCTCTTCCAGCCCCTTTACGGTGCCAAGGTGTGAAGATTATCATTGCATTTTTAATTTGGGTTTTGATTTGGGTTTCTTTTTCCACTAGAAGTTGCAACTTGATACAGCAGGGAGTGGTGACCAGAAGACTGTAAGATACAGGAGCAGATTTAGGTAATTCAGCCCATTGAGTCTGCACTGCCACTCAATCATGGCTGATATATTTCTCAACCCCATTCTCCTGCCTTCTCCCCAGAATCCATGATCTCCTTCCCAATCATGAAACTATCTATCTCTTTCTTAAAGACACACAATGGTTTAGCTTCCACAGTCTTCTGTAGCAATGAGTTCCCCAGATTCACCACTCTCTGGCTGAAGAAATTCCTCTTCATCTCAGTTCTAAAGGGTCATCCTTTCACTCTGAAACTGTGCCCTCAGGTCTTCGTCTCTCCTACTGGTGGAAGCATCTTCTCCACATCCACTTTATCCAGGCCCCTCAGTACTCTGTAAATTTCAGTCAGATCCCCCCTCATTCTTCTAAATTCCATCAAGTACAGGCCCAGAGTCCTCAGCCACTCACCACACAACAAGCCTTTGTCCCTGGGATCATTCTTGTAAACAACCTCTGGCTCCCACTCCAATGCCAGCATATTCTTCCTTAGATATGAGGCTCAAAACCGCTCCTAATATTCCAAACACAGTCTGACCAGAGCCTCATAGAGTCTCATCTCTGCTCTTACAGTCTCAAGCCTGCTCTGCCATTCAATAGGATCATGCCTTATCTGACATTCTTCATGTTCCACTTTCCAGCTCTTTTCCCGTAACCCTTGATTCCCCAACTGAACAAGAATCTAGCTGTCTCAGCCTTAAGTACACAGAAGGACTCTGCTCCAAATAGCTCACTGTGCAAGAAATTCCAAAGACTCACAAACCCCTGAAAGAAGAAATTACTCCTTACATCAGTCTTAAATTGGTGCCTTTAATTCTGAGACTATGCCCTTTGCCCCTAGATGTTCCCGTGAGGGGAAACATCCTCTCTGCATTTACCCTGACAAGTCCATTAAAAATCTAAAATGTTTCAATGAGATCACCTCTCATTCTTTTAAACTCCTGGGAGTAGAGTACCAACCTGTTTAACTATGGTTTGTAAGATAATCCACCCATTTCAGGGATCCTGGTGAACCCAGGAGAGCTTGATAGAAAGTTGAGAAGATTGTGGATTTGTTCTTGATACTGTATCCATCTTGTAGACGTTTGGGGCACAGCAAAAGATCACATGGGCTTGTCTCTGGATTGACGTTAAATATAATCACCACTATCCCTGCGCAGGACTTTTTGTCACACCTCAGGTCAAAGGAGACATCTCATGAACACAACTGAGGATGTCAATCCGGGTGTTCCCCAACAGGAAACCCAGGATGAATCAGGACATACAGAACCTGATAAAAACCAGGTGTGAGGCCTTCAGATCAGGAGACCCACTCAAATATAAGGAATTCAAGTATGACTTCCGCAGAGCTATTAAGACAGGACCAATACCGACCCAAACTAGAGACCCAGACTGACACCTGGAGACTATGGCAAGGACTGAATGACATCACAAGTTCTAAAAAGAGTCAGTGCAAGATAGCTGACAATGATACATCCCTCCCAGATCATCTCAACACCTTCTATCCTCGCTTTGAGCAGAATTTCAGCAGAGAGGTAACACCTAATATGACAAGTCCTGACGACAGTCACTGCATCAGAGGTCAGATCAGTTTTCCTTCACGTGAATCCAAGGAAAGTGATGGGACCAGACAGAGTACCAGAATGTGCATTCATGTGCAGATCAACTGGCAGAGGTCTTCTCGGACATCTTCAACCTCTCTCTGCAGCAGGCCACTGTCCCTGCCTGTTTCAAGAGGGCCAACATCACCCCTGTGTCTAAGAAGGCTCATGCAGTATGTCTCAATGACCACCACCCAGTGGCCCTAACTTCGGTGGTCATGAAGTGCTTTGAAAGGCTGGTCATGGCATTAATCAAATCCAGCCTCCCCACTGCTCTTGACCCACTCCAATTTGCTTATTGGACCAACAGATCCATGTCAGATGCCATATCACTTGCCCTTCACTCCTCCCTAGAACATCTTGACACCAAGAACTGCTATGTAAGAATCCTACTCATTGACGACAGTTCAGCCTTCAACACTATTATCCCCTCGATTACTAAACTTACTGACTTGGACTAAGCCCCACTCTCTGCAACTGGATCCTCAATTTCCTGACCCACAGGGCACAATCAGTGAAGACTGGGGGCAATATTTCATCCTCACTAACACTCATCACTGGAGCCCCCCAGGGGCACGTACTCAGCCCCCTACTATATTCACTCTATAACCATGACTGCATCGCCAAATACCAGACTAATGCCATTTACAAGTTCGCTGATGACACCATCATAGTCGGTCAAATCTCAGATGGTGACGAAACAGACTACAGACGGGAAGTGGAAGACCTGGAAAAATGATGCACTGAGAACAACCTAGCTCTCAATGTCGGCAAAACCAAGGAACTCATTATTGACTTTCGGCAGGATATTACTCATCCTTTTATAGGATCACCATCAAAAGCAATCTGTCTGGATGTATCACTATCTGGTCTGGTAGCTGTACCATTCAAGATCAGAGACGGTTACAGAGAGTGGTGAACTGAGCCCGACACTCACAAAGGCCAACCTCCCATCTGTAGAATCCATCTACCGGGCCCACTGTCAAGGAAAGGCCAGCAGCATTCTCAAAGATCCATCCCAACCTGGCAATGTTTTTCTACAATCTCTGCCATCGGGGAGAAGGTACAGAAGCCTGAACAAATGCACCAGCCAGTTTTGGAACAGTTTCTATCCTACTGTTGTTAGAATACGGAATGGACTCACAAACTCTTGACATTCACCTGTATCTGTATTTTTGTTTTTGCTGCTGTTTACCTATTATTTACTTATCTATGCTACTTAACTCTGTGATCTGCCTGTATTGCTCGCAAGACAAAGCTTTTTACTGTGCCTCGGTACACGTGACAATAACTTAAATTCAATTCAATTCAATTACTCTCTTTTAAAGAGACACATTCATAGCATTTGCCTCAAATGAGTCCGGACTGTTTTGTTCATCAGAAGAATTATGAATGGAACTGAACCGTGCAATCATGGGTGAACATCCCTACTCCTGACATTAAGATGGAGGGAAGGTTATTGTGGAAGGAGGTGAAAATGGCCGAGTCTAGGACACTTCCCCAACTCCCCCCTCGATCCCAAACCTCCAACATCTGCTCCCATTTAACAGTTCTTCGGAGTTAAAATTCAGCTGGATTTGTTGGATACAGTAGAGTTTATATCCCAAGGAGATTGGGAGGCCAGCAGGACTTGAAATGCAAACATTGAGGTTCAAGATGGTTTACATATTCACTAATGGCACCCAATTACTATCATTTTAAACTCACAAATATTGGAATACAAATATTCTTATACCAAGATGGTAAGAACAGAAATATTTGAACTTATACAGCATGACTCACCGTGTCCCAAAATGTTTATAGTGAATGAATTACTTTGGAAATGTAGTCACGTAAGTGCAGAGAAATGCAGCATCCAATTTCTGCACAAAAAGATCCCACCAGGAGCAATAACTTAAATGGACAATTATGATGTTGGTTGAGAGGTAAACATTGACTGAGACACTGGGTGTACTCCCCATTCTTGTTTGAAAAGTGATTCTGCATCTTTTACTGCCAGCAGACAGAGATCAGTTCAATGTCTCAAGTCACAAATGGCACCTCAGACAGTTTAGCACCCTTTCAGTGCTGCAGTGAAGTGTCAGCCTCGATGATGAGCTCAAATCCCTGGAGTGGGGAATATTGAACCTAAAATCTGATGACTCAGCAGCATCTAGTGCTCAGATATTACAGCTACATTGTACCCTTTGACACATCAAAAGTGGATATGAGAAGCAAACAAAGAAATTTACAAGATTAAGTACCATTACATGTTGTGAAACAAAAAATTATGATAATGTAAATGCTCTTACACAGATGGCATATAGATAAAATCTATACAATATTGATAGGTCACAAAGATTTAAAGGTACACAGTGTTGGGATCCATTATTAAGGTTAGGTAGTGTAAGAAACTTTATTGTTAGGTAGTGCTCACGTAAGGTAGTATTAGCAAGTCTGGAACTTGTTAGCTTCACTAGACAACAGTAAGCCATTATGTTACACTAAGAACAGACTGAAAAGCTGATGGCATAGCCTGAAGAGGCCCCAGGGAGGGTGAGAGATAACAGGACATTAGAGCCGTGTCTAGATACACGTAGCTCAAACTGAGGTAATAGAACGTTATCAGGCGAGACCCAATCACATACGAAAATTCTGCGTTTTACCAAATAAGGATGTAACTCTGGAATGTGAGAGAACAAAAGGATAGACAAATTTAAAAAATAGTCAGAACGCCTTCTCCAGCAAGCCTGATACCTTGCTGTAACTCGATTCTCTCTCGAATAAAGCAGTCTGTTTCTTAGAATCTGACCCGGTGTCTCATTCCTCCGAAACGAACACGGGGACGGTAGAACCGTCTTAACAGATGGTGACCCCGGACGTGCGGAGGGAACGGAGACACGCTTGTTGGCAGGAGTTGAGAGCCGCCGGGCGGCCGGCCATTCTGAACTGGGTACGGGGACGCCCTTTGCATAAATGTCTCCAGTAGACATTGACCACTCTAAATTAGTAGCTGTTCCGACGTCTCGAATACCTTTGCCAACCTAAGTTGCAGACGTGAGTAGACGACAGAGAATCGCTTGTTCTAAGTGCGAGTCCTTTAGGTGTGTTGGTCGTCCCGGAAAAGCCGGAGGTATTGGACACGGTGAGTTTCTTTTTTATTTGTTGCTTTCTATAGTGAGAAGAGTGAGTCCTCCAGGTGTGCGTTGAAACACCCCTGCAATTTCAAAAGTCCTGGAGATGGTGAGTGTTATATTTTTTGGTCTCTTATCGTTAGAGAAGTGAATCCTCTAGGTGTGCGTTGAAACAGCCCTGCAATTTTAAAGTCCTAGAGTGGATGAATTCTCCAGGTGTGCGTTGAAACACCCCTGCAATTCCAAAAGTCCTAGAGACAGTGAGTTATTTATTTTTGATCTCTTATGGTTATAAAAGTGCATCCTCTAGGTGTGCATTGAAACAGCCCTGCAATTTTAAAGTCCTAGAGTGGATGAATTCTCCAGGTGTGCGTTGAAACACCCCTGCAATTTTAAATTCCTGGAGACGCTGAGGCATATGTTTATAGTCTCCTATCGTTAGACAAGTGAACCGTCTAGGTGTGCGTTGGAACATCACTGCAGATTGAAAGTCCTGGAATCGGTGAGTACTATTTTTTCATTCACTTTCTCTCCTGGTGGTGAGTCGGTGATTTCTCCAGGTGTGCGTGGCAACAACTTTGCAATTTCAAAATCCTGGAGGTAGGAGGCGATGCGATTGTGTATTACGGACCGCACGGCTCCCGGAACGGAAGTTGGGTCGGGGGATAGTGTAAGACGCGGGTACTGGGGTTACGGGAGTATAAACCCACGCGCTGACGGACTTGGGGACTGGGAAGCTTCCGCTGCGCTGACATAATAACGGACGTAACGGTACGAGGGGACGGCGTATTACCTAACGGGACGGTTAGACAGGGTGGTTGACGGGATTTTTATAACAGTCAGAGACAGACACAGAGTTCCGGACAGAGCGACTGTGTGTGTGTGAGAGGGAGTCTGTTTATGAGAAAGATAGAGTCTCTGAGTGTGTAAAAATCTGTGTGTGTGTGTGTGTGTGTGTGTGTAAGTATTTCTGTGTTTGTAAAGGTCTGTGGGAGAGAACAGAGAGAGAGAGAGAGAGAGAGAGAGACAGTGCGAGACACTAACAAAGGACTGCTCGGCCAGCAGACAGTTTAACACTTTGTGTTCCGGCTTAAATTCATCTGCTTGTTAGTGAATGAATGTCTGAGTGCTATCACCTAGAGCTTGAGTCCCTGGATTTTTTTTTGAATGTGATTTTTTATGAATGCTTAACATGATTTTTTCAGGTTGGAGATTTTATTGAGATTGAGTGGAGATGGGAAAGATTAGTTGGTAACTGATATTGATATAACTGATATAATAATCTGAGTGGGTCTGTGGAATTAGGAAATTGTGTGTCATATCCCAAGGAGAGAGAGAATGCGAATGCTGCTGAGCACTAGCAGACCGTGTCTGTGAGAGAGATAGATAGAGAGAGTAGGGCAGCACGTTTGAAGTAAACATTTCGGGAATACAGCCTGCAAAGACTTTAACCCTTCGTGAACTGATTCAGATGCATCTGTTTGTTTGGTGATTATTTTCTTGGTTTTGTTTCTAGAGCCTGAGTTCCGGGACTGCTGTTTAAAGTGATTTCTTTTATGTGAGCTTAACATGATTTTTTAAGGCTAATAACTTCTGTTCTTTTATGAGTCATGACTCCCTAACTACTTTTCTTACTAACCTCGTTTATTTTTACATAAAAGCAATATATGAAGGACAGTCGAAGTTTCGTTCGACAGTGGGTAGTTGTAAAAAACGAAAGTTTCCATGGTTATTATCTGTGACCTTGGATTCGACCATTGTGCATGCGTTAGAAGTTTTTAACTTGAATTGACAAATTGTTGTAAGACAGCTCTGATTATTTTTACGACCTAAAGTATTGTAATTGAGAAATGATTGGTCAGGAGTACATAAGAAAACTAATTTTGGATCTAAATTAGGGTAGTAAATCTGGACGATTACTGTGGATTTCAAAATTGGGAACTGTATGCATTTTACATTTTAAATATTAAACACTGAATAAATGGACGTAAATATATAAATATGTTTACAAGTTAGGAACAGGCCTTAAAGTTAGTCAAGCATGAATTGATAAATTGGTGTTTGAGCATATGGGAAGATAGGAACATTGGAAAATTTCTTAAAAGAAAGAAACAGGGAAGAACATAACGACTTGTCCCCTTCGGGAAGTGTTGATAGGGGATAAGGAGATTGGGTTTGTGTGTGACCCCTCACCAGTGGGGAGGTCGGAACATTTAAAGGGAAATGACGGTCCTGGTTGAGAATCCGATAGGATTGTCAGAACAAATTAATTTATTTTTGAGGCCCAGTCTGTATTTGTGGGCTGAGTTAATGTCTATTTTGAATATACTATTTACTGCGGGAGAAAGGAGACCTATATGGGGATGCTGGATAGGGAAAGATACGGAAGATAGAAGGGTGAAATGGGATAAATCCATTAAATGAATTGTTAGGAGGGGCACAGAAAGTGGTTGTAAAGAGAGAAAGGACGAGTGACAGGAGCAGAACGCGTAAATGATGGTAGCTGCGGTTGATGAGGTAATTAGGAGAAGAATGCAGCCAAAAGTGAGCAACCGGAGCAGCGAGTGATAGCATGTAGGGCAGAGAAGAAAGGGAGTAGGGAGAGACATGGAGGAGCATTTGATAGAGAGTTTGAGCGACAGGGGCAGAGACGAAGGTCTCCACAGGCAGGATGCCATTATTGTGGAAAGATAGGGCATTTTGGGCGGGAGTGTCCTGATCTATAAAGGGCAGAAAGAGCCATTCCGCTTATGATTTTGATAACGACAGGGAGGGGAACAACAACTGGCATCATTTCTGAGCAGTCAGGGGTTAAAAAACCCAGTCATAGATTGGCTGAATAGCACACTCGGTAGATGGGGAACTGTGCTGGGACAGCTGGCCCTTGGTTTATGCATCTCTGTTGCTATCTTTATTACCTGTGGTTGTTGTTGTATACCATGTATCAGGACGCTTGTGACACGAACGATCGACCATGCCCTGACGGGAAAGGATAACCCCCCACCCGCATACCAGGCAGCGGTGCTGGAGGAGCCTGTGATGGGGGCACCCCATGGGAAGATTACGGGATCGGTATCAGAGGGAATGGAGGAGATATGCCTGAGAGAGAAGCGCGGGACAACTTATGATTTTACTTTATAACTGTATCTCTCATTTCTAATCCTTCCCATATTAGGGCCTCAGAATGTGAGGGCTGAGGTGCAGAGACCCCCTAGTTGTGTATTTTTTTTTCTTTCCCGTTCAAATTGACAACAGGTAAATTTGTGCTTTTATGCTGCAGTTAGAGATTGTGAAGTGCTATATGCCTCGAGACTCAAGAGACTATTTTTCACTCAAGAGATTCCTAGCCATCATCTGGTATTCCTAAATGGCTTCGATTGGTCTCGACGGCCACGGTTCACAATGATAAGCCAGTTACCACTGCCCGTGTCCGTACTTGACAGCTGTAAAATGGATGTGGGTTTTTATTGGTCAAGTGAAGGTGACTGGTTAGCCAATGACAGGTAAGATTCCTCGAGCGAGGGACAACCTAAGACAGGCACAGTCGTGCATTGACCTTCAGAATAATGGCCTGTGGTCATGTGGTTTTAACAGATGCCTGGCTTTTGTATCCGTGTCAGGAATCTGGTCAAGTTTCTGGCTTGCAAAGCAGCTTGATATAAGGAAAATCGTGGACCCAGCGGTTTGACATTGTATTCACTGTATTTTTGACAAAGGAAAATGCCAGTTTTGTGGCATCTTCCAGAACCGACGTAACGACAAACCTTTGGGAAGGAAGGAGAGCTCATTGAATTCTATTACAAAAAAGATTTGACACTATGTCAGTAGTTTGATGTCATGGTATAATACGACCGATTTTACTGGGAGGTTGTACAATTGGGTGTTCTTTGGACAGCAGACCTTCATTCTGCAGGCACCCTAACTTATCCATTTTGTGTTTTCCTCTGGTTCTCTTCGCTTTTGTTATCATACTCAGTAATCGTTTTGTTGGTTTTGAGATAGCTTTTTGTAGATGTTTACGACTTTTGAGTGCTTATGTCTGTTATGTATTATTTCACTGCATCTCGTGCCTTAACGATTGTATGCGAACTGGAGAGGCGCCTAGAGTAGGGATTTTTTGCGACGCGGATTGCTTTGTGAGGTTGTATGCTGCTTAGGGACTCCTATCCCCTATAACTATGTCTCCCTAGAGTCAGACAAGCCGGGTTAAGCTAATTGGTCGGTCTTGCAAAGGAGCGACGGAGGGGCGCTCACCGACCGTCCGGGTCCTGACTGCTGCGCGCGAACTGCTGTATTTTGTGTGGCCTCTTTCGAGGCCAAGGGAGGGAGTGTTGGGATCCATTATTAAGGTTAGGTAGTGTAAGAAACTTTATTGTTAGGTAGTGCTCACGTAAGGTAGTATTAGCAAGTCTGGAACTTGTTAGCTTCACTAGACAACAGTAAGCCATTATGTTACACTAAGAACAGACTGAAAAGCTGATGGCATAGCCTGAAGAGGCCCCAGGGAGGGTGAGAGATAACAGGACATTAGAGCCGTGTCTAGATACACGTAGCTCAAACTGAGGTAATAGAACGTTATCAGGCGAGACCCAATCACATACGAAAATTCTGCGTTTTACCAAATAAGGATGTAACTCTGGAATGTGAGAGAACAAAAGGATAGACAAATTTAAAAAATAGTCAGAACGCCTTCTCCAGCAAGCCTGATACCTTGCTGTAACTCGATTCTGTCTCGAATAGAGCAGTCTGTTTCTTAGAATCTGACCCAGTGTCTCATTCCTCCGAAACGAACACGGGGACGGTAGAACCGTCTTAACAACAGGCACAGCAATTGTACTGGCAATGGAAACAGCTCTGTAATGAAGCTCAAGTCCTGAAATTGCCCCCACAGGTCACAACAGTCATTCATTGTTATTTCTATGGGGAACTCTTAATTAATCTGGAGATGGGAATACTTCGAATTAAGGATGGCAGCAGGTTTGCGATTCTGGGAGGTCAGTTAGAGGCATTGGAGCTGCAGCTTGCAACTGAGTAAGACACAGACAACACTTCAAGAGGGGGGTCTCTTACAACTTACAAAAAAAAAACCTGCCTTACAGTTAGAATTAAGTTAATTGTTATGCAGGTCTCTACTGTAGGGTGGAAAGGGGTGGGAACAAGATATAAAATGTAAATGATTTTATCCACAGTTGCAGATAAATGAATAAAATGTAAATACTCACATTTGTAAAATTTCAATAAAAATGTAAACAAAGCACTATAGATAAGTGTAAGATGTAAACTGTGAATGAATTACACTATAGTATAAGGAGAATACATGGATCAATTTCTACTTCATTGTGAATAATCTATGAAACAGAATGAATTATTTTACAGATGGGAATTAATTGAATGATGTCCTTCATTGGTTGGATTAAAAATTGAATGGATTCTTCTACAGAAGGGAAGAGAATATTGCAAAAAAATGTGAAGTTGTTTTCCAGAGATGGGCTGAAAATATGTTGCTGGAAAAGCGCAGCAGGTCAGGCAACATCCAAGGAACAGGAGATTCGACGTTTCGGGCATAAGCCCTGGAAGAAGGGCTTATGCCCGAAACGTCGAATCTCCTGTTCCTTGGATGCTGCCTGACCTGCTGCGCTTTTCCAGCAACACATTTTCAGCTTTAAAATGTGTTACCAATGATCACAGATTACTTGTATATTAAACAAATGGAACCATTTTCTATTGATAATATTAGTCATGTTATCAAATTTTTTCTCAACATGATGTCCATAGTGCCTTTACTCCAGATGAAGCCAGCTACATTGGCAAAGCCTACTGCGTGGGTTATAGCTCTGACATCATCTTGAGGAAACAAGGTGAAATGGTGTGATGTAGCACAAATTACATTAGTCATGGCTTTAATATATGTGGGCTGAGGATTGGGAGATCTCACATAGATTCCCAGAGGACAATTGAAAGTAGCCAGTTGCATAAAACTTTAGGATGATGACCTCTGGGACAGGATGGCCACTCCCTTCTTCAGGTAGTAGGTCACAAACCAGCAAATTCTAACAAGGTGGGCCAGAGCATTTTCGTTCACAGTGGCACTGTGTCTTGCTGCACTGGAGGAGATGACAGTGGAGCCAAATACTCAAGTCCCCTCTACAGCTTCGGGACCTTTTGCTGTGAATTGTTCACATGGAGGCTGTTCATCAGCCACTGGAGGTTACTGCTGTTCCTGAGCTTGCTATTGCATTTGTATCTCCTCAATGTTTCTGCTCCTTCACTACACCACAGTCACAGTGATAGTGATTGTTTGAACCGGTGTGGGGAATCCAAGAAACGAGACTGCTCCTTGGTAATGTTAGCATTTGTATCACACATAAATAGCAGCTTGCATTATCCTCAACAGTGAGATATGGAGGACTCCAACAGGGAAGGACCCTGGATGCCTGTTCATGGGCCTTTGACATAGTGGATATTATTCTGATGCACACATCATGTGACACATCATGCAAATGCAGTAAGAGATTGTAAGTGCAACATGATTAATGAGACCTTGTCCCACCTCCATTCTATCATTCCGATATCTTTAACCTGTACTGTGTAAGTGGCTGAATGATGCAATAGACCCTTGAAAGGCCTCAAATTGCTCCAAAGTAGAGAATGAACAATTACTCCATTAGTCCAGGTTGGTGACAGCAACTTTTCGTCTCCATTGCTCATTTGTCATTCAATCTTATTGTAACAATTATATTATTTTCTACTAGTTTACAGATGTATGTAATCATGCCCACACATTTTCATGGAAACTAGAGCTGTAAACTAATCAATGAAATTTCAAGTGCAAATTGTCCCTTTTTCCCAAGTGGGGTGAAAGTAGAACTATCCCACATGAACTGTAAAAGAAATTGCCATTTTCAGTCAGGATGTAACTAAATTAAAACCTTTCAACAAGGACAAGCAGTTCATGAACTGGCAGAAATTTGTTTATGTGGCAAAATAATTTATGGAATAAAAGATTCCAAATCTGTGAGGGTAAAATATAATGTTGGAAACAATAGAACGCAAACAATTTTGGAGAATGTCAAAAAGATTGTTCTGAGGAAAAAGTTAACAGGCAGTAGTACAAAACAAATCACATGAGAAATTTGAAATGTGATCTATCAAAGTTAAAGGCAGGAATGGAATGGGAATGTTGCATGGATAGAAAGTGCCATAGCATACACCCAAGATTTACTAAGTTTTGAATTGGGAGAAACTTAGAACTCGCTCTAAATAAAAAGTCAAACAAAACATTTTATTTTGAGAGTTTTTTGCAAATCAAATGCAAGAATGATAAGTTATCCAACTATTAAAATACAATTAATTGCTCATGGCTTTCAAACAATGCAAGCAAAGTGAATGTTACTTCTGAGCAATATTACACCTTAGTCTTCAATTAGTCTTCAAAGAAAATAAGGAAAAAGTAACAGGCATTCAGGTGCAGGCATACCAGTGAAAGTACTTGCCACAATCACATATAAGACACTGAGTTCACATACTCATGTATTGTTGTGTCAAAAGAGAGCCTACCCATGTATGATCTGAATGGCCTGCGAGAAAGTTGTTTCTATTAAAAGAGTACACATAGTGAAGGCTCAAAGTGATATAGGGCCTTGAACCACAAATAGGAATACAAGGATTATTTTGAGGATTAAGTGGTTTGTTAGAATTGATAAACAAAGTTTCCTAGTGATATTGTCTTACAGGGATATGATAAATGATATTATACATGATAAATATAAAAGAAGATAAAATAGAGAACTTATAGGACAATAAAGAAAATAAATTAAACAGTGATTGTTAATGCAAATACTTTTGTTTGATAAATGGAAAAGGCATTTGTGTTAGTTATTTTTGGAGAAAATGTTCTTGACTTACTTATAGACTCAAGCATTATTTTTGTGTTCAATCTTCATTCAAATTTTTTTCTTCATTCTCCATTCTTTTTCTTTGTACATTAAACATTACCAGACAGAACATTTGGATATCTTTACATAACTCAGCTGTAGCACTTTGGAGTTTAAATCAGAGGATTGTGGATCCAAGTTACCCTTCAGGGATTTAGGCTTACATTTCAGTCTGTTAATGAAGGATCAGAGTACCTAATGATGTGTTACTTATTACAAGAGGCATTGAACTAGGCTATATCAACCTGATCTGGTGGACATAAAAGATTGCATTACATTATTAAAAACAGAGTTCTCCGTAGTGTCCTAAATTAACTGGTTGTTATCTAATTATTATTTACAGGTCCTTGCTGTTCAGAATTTAAATTGTTTATGATCATCATAGAGACCAAAACTTTGTAAAAATAAATATTGGGTGAAACTTGACCAGCTCCATGTGGTGTGGCTTATGGCAAGCTGAGCGGTCCAGTCAATTGGGATTTTCGGCTAAGCCAATCTTGTCAGTTGAGATCACCTCACTGCACTTTGTTTGCTTTTTTCAAATATTCTTGCTAGACAGCAGCAAATACCCAACTGATGATCGCTATAGTTAGTTAAGTGGCTGGTTAACAGATCAACTTATCACGAGTTGTGATCTTACCAGACAAACTATCTGTCAGAAAAAGTCAACAAGGAGACCAGAATGGACTCTTGGCCGGTTCAATATAACTGCTTTCTCCAGGAGATCCATGCTGGCCACAGACAAACTAGAAAGTAGAGCCAGATCCACAATCACCAGCTGCACATACCCGTCCCACTGCTGATAAAAGCACGTTACTTTCAAGCAGGCATTGCCACCATCCTGGCATCTTCCAACACACTGGTACTGTGCCCTGCAAGGCCACATTGTTCCAGAAGTGCCCACCAGCAACTTGCAGTGAATGGCTGTATTGGGCAGAGAGAACACACAGGCAAAGGAACCCATTCCATGGGCTTTACCAGGCTGTCTACCAGGGCTGTTCCCTTGTTCCCTCAGTGTGTATTTCATGGTGCCTATTTGAACTGTCCTCTGTATGCAGACTTTGCTTGCCCTGCCAGGGGTTGGCTGGCACAGTCAGACAATCAGGCAGATGGATATGATGTAGGGTATATGCCCAACAAGGATGTGTGCCATATCACATTGGAACCTGTACCACATGGCCTCAGTGTTTGCACCAAACAAACTGAAATGGTAGCAAGTAGTGCGCATGCTACAAAGTCATGGGGAGTAGTCCACAGAGAGGTCCAAGAGGACACTTGTCAGTCAGGGGTCTCAGCACAGATAGTCAAGGGCAGCCTCCCATTCTAGCCCTGGGTTTAGTCACACACTGGTGCATGGTCAGGGTGGTGTTGCACAGAGGCATGTGCCTCTGTGCTCCAGGGATAGGGTCAGTCTTTTGTCTCCATAGGGATCAGTCCAGTAGGAGAGTACTGTCATGATTAGGGATATGTGTGTCAAACAGCCAGAGATGTGGGTAGGCCAGGACCCATGCTGCCAGGTCTGGTCGCTCAAGAGAGTGGGCCACAGTCAGCCAGCTGTCTCCATTCACAGAATTAAGGAGGACGGGTCGAGTGAAGAGTAGGCTGGGATGTGGGCGCGAGTTTTAATCCCATGGACAGAGCTTGGATAATGACTTGGAAAAGTGTGAAGCCTGTGGGGGTTAAGGGAATGGCATTTAGAGAGGAGAGCTTTATATTGAGGGTCTCAACAGCATTTTGGTATTGATGCTGAGGACCACTCACTGTCATGTTAATCATGATGCAAATGGATGGCACGTAATACTGAGAGAACTGCTGCCATATGCAGGATAAGTGAGTGGACTAGTGAAGGAGAAGCTGAACTCTAACCATTCACTGGGCCTTCATTGGGGAACAATATTCTCCTCGACACATGAAATACTGGTCATGCAAGGATGTAGTATGCCAATGCACTTTCCTACAACATTCACTGTCTGGGTTGTACTTCCCGAAAACTCACTGTAATAAGCACTGCTACCCATATAGTCAGCCAAAATATGGCAATGACGAGGAGGAGGTCTAAAATGCTGAAATGAGCTGCTATTATGTTACACAGATTGCTAGATCTGCTTCCACAATGTACTTTGGATCATCACAGACCCGCAACCACTGCACCTGCTTAATGGCAAAGTGATACTCCAGAGCACTATACTATCTACAGCTCAGGATAAAGACAGGAACAACTACATGATGATGAAATGCAAAGGTTTATGAATTTACAACTATTGAATATGAAATGAATTTGAAAATGAGCAATGATAGCAGTGAATCATTGGCGTTTCTGCATTTCCCCTGAGTCCAATTGCCTGCCTGCCAACCCTCCCAATACAAATGTACAAGTTCCCTCATCACCCAGGCCACAAGGTCATCTCCTGCCAGGGGCTCAGCAAGTGCTGGACTCTGGCAGATCTCCTACTATAAATGGCCTGGCATTTCTTCCTTTACCATGGGGCAAGAGTTGCACATGTTGTGACCTCATCGAGCCCAGTGTTATGTCATCATCCTGGAGTAGGGGAGTGAAGTGTCCAGGAGGTATTGCAGAAGATGGTCCTCCATGCTTCCATGATGATCTTGGGACAATGGTGATCCCTTCTCTGTGGGAAATGTTCCCCGTCTGTATGGGATAAAGGGGGAAGGTATTGCAGCCACTGGTTAGTCGTGTCTTCTCTGTTCCTGTCTTCTCCTGCTCAGAGCTGAAAATGTGTTGCTGGTTAAAGCGCAGCAGGTCAGGCAGCATCCAAGGAACAGGAAATTCGATGTTTCGGGCATAAGTCCTTCATCAGAAAGGTCAGGAGTGCTTTTCTCAAGAGTGGATGATGTCAGTCCACTGTGTTATGGGTATCTTCTCCTGTAAAGGCATAAAGGGGGAAAAAGGTAAGGCACAAGAGAGGGAACAATATTGAGATGTTTCAAGGGATCGAGGAAGCAGAGCCGTGGGCATGTTACATTAGTGATATAAAAGGATGAGAGAAATGATTTCAAGTGAAGGTAAGTGTTGTATACAACAGAAGGGGTTGCCACAGCATGAGCATTGGTGGGAGATGAATGCAGTGGCTTTGAAAGGTTTGAGGTAGCAGAGAGCACTCACTCTGATGGAGTAGAGAAGATCATTGACCTTCTCACCCTGAAGTAGTATTGATCCAATGACCATCTTCAACCTGGCTGCATGGTGAGATGGCGTTCTTCTGGGATGTGGACTCCACTCCTCTCCACTGCCCCATCCTCAACAATCCCCAGCTGCCTCTCTGAGAACTGTGGTGTCAGCTAACCCTTCTCTGTCATCTCTCCTGATGCCTAACCCTGCTGAACAGTGTTTGAAAGATGCAGCAGCCTCAAGGAATGCTGAGTGGTGATTTTCTCCATGAACTGAGATAGAGATAGGGCAGGGACAGGACATGTTCTCACCAGGAGGATTCCAATGGCAATTGAAGTGACAAGTTTCGCAAGTTACAGTGAGAAAGCTCACTCCATCACAGTGAGAATTGTTCCACCAAACTCGCTGGCAACTTGCATAAGCCAAAAAATGC
Source organism: Hemiscyllium ocellatum (assembly GCF_020745735.1). Classification (NCBI taxonomy): domain Eukaryota; kingdom Metazoa; phylum Chordata; class Chondrichthyes; order Orectolobiformes; family Hemiscylliidae; genus Hemiscyllium; species Hemiscyllium ocellatum. The sequence continues at coordinate 50,465,697 of NC_083411.1, read as the reverse complement.
ATAATATTCAGCCTTTTCCCAATGACCAACAGAAATCACTGCACAATCAGATTTCACATTTTAAATTATTTTCAGTAAGAAACTAAAATCAATACCAACTAAATATTATTTTGTTAGCAACTCGGACACTCAAGTAAGGTTTCTTACACTATTAGCTAATTAAGACAGCTGAAAACCATTCATATTTAAGTTATGCCACAACTCAATATATAATGCAGTCTTGTAGATAAAATCCAATCCCTTCCAGCAGCTGCTTCTTTCTCCCTTCCACATTGCAGAGTGTCTTTCAACTTTTTTTTTGTAAATTGCTTCACTCAGTCTTCATGCATTTCCAGTAGCAATTACCCTTTGGAAATTCATGGTTCCTAAATCTCCACTTTGGCGATCACAACTGCCTTTGCCTTCAACTTTTCCCAACCTAATTTCTCTCCACTGCCATCTGATGCCTGAATCTAGAGTCTGTATCTAGACTATTACCCCCTCTTTTGTATCAATAGCATTTGATTTGTTATGGATTTCCAACTGGGCCCATGTGTCCTGACAATCAAATCACATCCTGACAGCTTTCAAAATAATTATCAGCGTCTATTCAGGACATTTGTTTTCATTCAAATTTAAGGGGACATTTTAAAGTCTTGCATTCATAATAGCTGCTATGTTTCTTATATTAAAGTGATGACATCAGACATACATCATTGATTTGATTTGATTTATTGTT